>NC_083349.1:79135935-79403435 GCF_030254825.1 Meriones unguiculatus
TAACCCTAACCCTAACCTTAACCCTAACTTATTCCTAACAGGAACAAGTTTCGAAGGAAAGAACATAAATGAAAAGCACTACTTTGTAAACTGAATCACATGTGTGTCACTCGCTCAATTAGGATACAGGAAAACCGAAAAGTGTTATCTCGCACTGTACGGCACAGAAAAAAGTTTCCATCGAAAGAACAGAAACGCAAAGCACAACTTTGTAAACTAAATCACATACGTGTAGCCCGTTCAATTATTACAACAGGAAAACTGAAAAGTGATATATTACACTGTACAGCACAGAAACAAGTTTCCAACCGAAGAACAGAAATCCAAAGCACTACTTTGTAAACTAAATCACATGTGTGTCGCTCGCTCAATTAGGAATACAGGGAAACCGAAAAGTGTTATCTCGCACTATATGGCACAGAAACAAATTTCCAAAGAAATAACCGAAACGCAAAGCACAACTTTGTAAATTAAATGACATACGTTTCGCCTGTTCAATTATTATAAAAGGAAAACTGAAAAGTGATATAACGCAATGTACAGCACGGAAACAAGTTTCCATCGAAAGAACAGAAACGCAAAGCACAACTTTGTAAACTAATTCACATACGTGTCGCCTGTTCAATTATTATAACAGGAAAACTGAAAAGTGATATAACGCACTGTACAGCACAGAAACAAGTTTCCATCGAAAGAACAGAAACGCAAAGCACAACTTTGTAAACTAATTCACATACGTGTCGCCTGTTCAATTATAATAACAGGAAAACTGAAAAGTGGTATATCACATTGTACAGCACAGGAACAAGTTTCAAATGAAAGAACAAATAATAAAATCACTAATTTGTAAACTAAATCACATGTGCGTCTCTCGCTCCATTAGGAATACAGGAAAACTGAAAAGTGATATATCTCACTGTATAGCACAAGAACAAGTTTCCAACGAGAGAACAGAAAAGCAAAGCACTACTTTTAAACGGAATCACCTGTGTGTTGCTCGCTCTATTAGGAATACAGGAAAACTGAAAAGTGTTATCTCGCACTGTACGGCACAGAAACAAGATTCCATTGAAAGAATAGATACACAAAGCAAAACTTTGTAAACTAATTCACATATGTGTTGCCTGTTCAATTATTATAACAGGAAAACTGAAAAGTGATATAACCCTAATACTAACCCTAACCCTATCCCCTAACCCTAACCCTAACACCTAACCCTAGCCCTAACCCTAACCCTAACCCCTAACCCTAACCCTAACCCTAACCCTAACCCCTAACCCTAACCCTAACTCTAACCCTAACCCTAACCCCTAACCCTAACCATAACGCTAACCGTAACCCTAACCATATCCCTTACCCAGCCCTAACCTAACCCTGACCCTAACCCTAACCCTAATCCTAACTTGTTCCTAACAGGAACAAGTTTCAAAGGAAAGAACGTAAATGAAAAGCACTACTTTGTAAACTGAATCACATGTGTGTCACTCGCTCAATTAGGAATACAGGAAAACCGAAAAGTGATATATCACACTGTACAGCACAGAAACAAGTTTTCATTGAAAGAACAAAAAAGCAAATCACAACTTTGTAAACTAAATTACATACGTGTCACCCGTTCAATTATTACAACAGGAAAACTGAAAAGTGATATATCACACTGTACAGCACAGAAAAAAGTTTCCAACCGAAGAACAGAAATCCAAAGCACTACTTTGTAAACTAAATCACATGTATGTCGCTCGCACAATTAGGAATACAGGGAAACCGAAAAGTGTTATCTCGCACTGTATGGCACAGAAACAAATTTCCAAAGAAAGAACAGAAACGCAAAGCACAACTTTGTAAATTAAATGACATACGTGTCGCCTGTTCAATTATTATAACAGGAAAACTTAAAACTGATATAACGCACTGTACAGCACAGGAACAAGTTTCCATCGAAAGAACAGAAACGCAAAGCACAACTTTGTAAACTAATTCACGTACGTGTTGCCTGTTCAATTATTATAACAGGAAAACTGAAAAGTGATATAACGCACTGTACAGCACAGGAACAAGTTTCCATCGAAAGAACAGAAACGGAAAGCACAACTTTGTAAACTAATTCACATATGTGTCGCCTGTTCAATTATTATAACAGGAAAGCTGAAAAGTGATATAATGCACTGTACAGCACAGGAACAAGTTTCCATCGAAAGAACAGAAACGCAAAACACAACTTTTTAAACTAATTCACATACGTGTCGCCTGTTCAATTATTATAACAGGAAAACTGAAAAGTGATATAACGCACTGTACAGCACAGAAACAAGTTTCCATCGAAAGAACAGAAACGCAAAGCACAACTTTGTAAATTAAATGACATACGTTTCGCCTGTTCAATTATTATAACAGGAAAACTGAAAAGTGATATATGACATTGTACAGCACAGGAACAAGTTTCAAATGAAAGAACAAAAAAGAAAATCACTAATTTGTAAACTAAATCACATGTGCGTCGCTTGCTCCATTAGGAATACAGGAAAACTGAAAAGGGATATATCTCACTGTACAACACAAGAACAAGTTTCCAACGAAAGAACAGAAAAGCAAAGCACAACTTTGTAAACTTATTCACATATGTGTGGCCTGTTCAATTATTATAACAGGAAAACTGAAAAGTGATATAACCCTAACCCTAACATTAACCCCTAACCCTAACCCTAACCCTAACCCCTAAACCTAACCCTAACCGTAACCCTAACCATATCCCTTACCCAGCCCTAACCTAACCCTAACTCTAACCCTAACCCTAACCCTAACCCTAACCTTAACCCTAACTTATTCCTAACAGGAACAAGTTTCGAAGGAAAGAACATAAATGAAAAGCACTACTTTGTAAACTGAATCACATGTGTGTCACTCGCTCAATTAGGATACAGGAAAACCGAAAAGTGTTATCTCGCACTGTACGGCACAGAAAAAAGTTTCCATCGAAAGAACAGAAACGCAAAGCACAACTTTGTAAACTAAATCACATACGTGTAGCCCGTTCAATTATTACAACAGGAAAACTGAAAAGTGATATATTACACTGTACAGCACAGAAACAAGTTTCCAACCGAAGAACAGAAATCCCAAGCACTACTTTGTAAACTAAATCACATGTGTGTCGCTCGCTCAATTAGGAATACAGGGAAACCGAAAAGTGTTATCTCGCACTATATGGCACAGAAACAAATTTCCAAAGAAATAACCGAAACGCAAAGCACAACTTTGTAAATTAAATGACATACGTTTCGCCTGTTCAATTATTATAAAAGGAAAACTGAAAAGTGATATAACGCAATGTAGAGCACGGGAACAAGTTTCCATCGAAAGAACAGAAACGCAAAGCACAACTTTGTAAACTAATTCACATACGTGTCGCCTGTTCAATTATTATAACAGGAAAACTGAAAAGTGATATAACGCACTGTACAGCACAGAAACAAGTTTCCATCGAAAGAACAGAAACGCAAAGCACAACTTTGTAAACTAATTCACATACGTGTCGCCTGTTCAATTATAATAACAGGAAAACTGAAAAGTGGTATATCACATTGTACAGCACAGGAACAAGTTTCAAATGAAAGAACAAATAATAAAATCACTAATTTGTAAACTAAATCACATGTGCGTCTCTCGCTCCATTAGGAATACAGGAAAACTGAAAAGTGATATATCTCACTGTATAGCACAAGAACAAGTTTCCAACGAGAGAACAGAAAAGCAAAGCACTACTTTTAAACGGAATCACCTGTGTGTTGCTCGCTCTATTAGGAATACAGGAAAACTGAAAAGTGTTATCTCGCACTGTACGGCACAGAAACAAGATTCCATTGAAAGAATAGATACACAAAGCAAAACTTTGTAAACTAATTCACATATGTGTTGCCTGTTCAATTATTATAACAGGAAAACTGAAAAGTGATATAACCCTAATACTAACCCTAACCCTATCCCCTAACCCTAACCCTAACACCTAACCCTAACCCTAACCCTAACCCTAACCCCTAACCCTAACCCTAACCCTAACCCTAACCCCTAACCCTAACCCTAACTCTAACCCTAACCCTAACCCCTAACCCTAACCCTAACGCTAACCGTAACCCTAACCATATCCCTTACCCAGCCCTAACCTAACCCCGACCCTAACCCTAACCCTAATCCTAACTTGTTCCTAACAGGAACAAGTTTCAAAGGAAAGAACGTAAATGAAAAGCACTACTTTGTAAACTGAATCACATGTGTGTCACTCGCTCAATTAGGAATACAGGAAAACCGAAAAGTGATATATCACACTGTACAGCACAGAAACAAGTTTTCATTGAAAGAACAAAAAAGCAAATCACAACTTTGTAAACTAAATTACATACGTGTCACCCGTTCAATTATTACAACAGGAAAACTGAAAAGTGATATATCACACTGTACAGCACAGAAAAAAGTTTCCAACCGAAGAACAGAAATACAAAGCACTACTTTGTAAACTAAATCACATGTATGTCGCTCGCACAATTAGGAATACAGGGAAACCGAAAAGTGTTATCTCGCACTGTATGGCACAGAAACAAATTTCCAAAGAAAGAACAGAAACGCAAAGCACAACTTTGTAAATTAAATGACATACGTGTCGCCTGTTCAATTATTATAACAGGAAAACTTAAAACTGATATAACGCACTGTACAGCACAGGAACAAGTTTCCATCGAAAGAACAGAAACGCAAAGCACAACTTTGTAAACTAATTCACATACGTGTTGCCTGTTCAATTATTATAACAGGAAAACTGAAAAGTGATATAACGCACTGTACAGCACAGGAACAAGTTTCCATCGAAAGAACAGAAACGGAAAGCACAACTTTATAAACTAATTCACATATGTGTCGCCTGTTCAATTATTATAACAGGAAAGCTGAAAAGTGATATAATGCACTGTACAGCACAGGAACAAGTTTCCATCGAAAGAACAGAAACGCAAAACACAACTTTTTAAACTAATTCACATACGTGTCGCCTGTTCAATTATTATAACAGGAAAACTGAAAAGTGATATAACGCACTGTACATCACAGAATCAAGTTTCCATCGAAAGAACAGAAACGCAAAGCACAATTTTGTAAACTAATTCACATACGTGTTGCCTGTTCAATTATTATAACAGGAAAACTAAAAAGTGATATATGACATTGTACAGCACAGGAACAAGTTTCAAATGAAAGAACAAAAAAGAAAATCATTAATTTGTAAACTAAATCACATGTGCGTCGCTCGCTCCATTAGGAATACAGGAAAACTGAAAAGTGATATATCTCACTGTACAGCACAAGAACAAGTTTCCAACGAAAGAACAGAAAAGCAAAGCACTACATTTAAACGGAATCACCTGTGTGTCGCTCGCTCAATTAGGAATACAGGAAAACCGAAAAGTGTTATCTCGCACTGTACGGCACAGAAACAAGATTCCATTGAAAGAATAGATACACAAAGCACAACTTTGTAAACTAATTCACACATGTGTCGCCTGTTCAATTATTATAACAGGAAAACTGAAAAGTGATATAACACTAACCCTAACCCTAACCCTAACCCTAAGCCCCTAACCCTAACCCTAACCCTAACCCCTAACCCTAACCCTAACACCTAACCCTAACCCTAACCCTAACCCTAACCCTAACCCTAACCCCTAATCCTAACCCTAACCCTAACCCTAACCCCTAACCCTCACCCGAACCCGAACCCTAACCCTAACCCCTAACCCTAACCCTAACGCTAACCGTAACCCTAACCATATCCCTTACCCAGCCCTAACCTAACCCTAACCCTAACCCTAACCCTAAACCTAACTTGTTCCTAACAGGAACAAGTTTCCAAGGAAAGAATGTAAATAAAAAGCAAGACTTTGTAAACTGAATCACATGTGTGTCACTCGCTCAATTAGGAATACAGGAAAACCGAAATGTGATATATCACACTGTACAGCACAGAAACAAGTTTTCATCGAAAGAACAGAAAAGCAAAGCACAACTTTGTAAACTAAATCGCATACGTGTCACCCGTTCAATTATTACAACAGGAAGACTGAAAAGTGATATATCACACTGTACAGCACAGAAACAAGTTTCCAACCGAAGAACAGAAATCCAAAGCACAACTTTGTAAACTAAATCACATGTATGTTGCTCGCTCAATTAGGAATACAGGGAAACCGAAAAGTGTTATCTCGCACTGTATGGCACAGAAACAAATTTCCAAAGAAAGAACAGAAACGCAAAGGACAACTTTGTAAATTAAATGACATACGTGTCGCCTGTTTAATTATTATAACAGGAAAACTGAAAAGTGATATAACGCACTGTACAGCACAGGAACAAGTTTCCATCGAAAGAACAGAAACGAAAAGTACAACTTTGTAAACTAATTCACATACGTGTCGCCTGTTCAATTATTATAACAGGAAAACTGAAAAGTGATATATCACATTGTACAGCACAGGAACAAGTTTCAAATGAAAGAACAAATAATAAAATCACTAATTTGTAAACTAAATCACATGTGCGCCGCTCGCTCCATTAGGAATACAGGAAAACTGAAAAGTGATATATCTCACTGTACAGCACAAAAACAAGTTTCCAACGAAAGAACTGAAAAGCAAAGCACAACTTTGTAAACTAATTCACATATGTGTGGCCTGTTCAATTATTATAACAGGAAAACTGAAAAGTAATATAACCCTAACCCTAACCCTAACCCTAACCCCTAACCCTAACCCTAACCCTAACCCCTAAACCCTAACCCTAACCCTAACCCTAACCGTAACCCTAACCATATCCCTTACCCATCCCTAACCTAACCCTACCCCTAACCCTAACCCTAACCCTAACCCTAACCTTAACCCTAACTTGTTCCTAACAGGAACATGTTTCCAAGGAAAGAACATAAATGAAAAGCACTGCTTTGTAAACTGAATCACATGTGTGTACTCGCTCAATTAGGAATACAGGAAAACCAAAAAGTGTTATCTCGCACTGTACGGCACAGAAACAAGTTTCCATCGAAAGAACAGAAACGCAAAGCACAACTTTGTAAACTAAATCACATACGTGTCGCCCGTTCAATTATTACAACAGGAAAACTGAAAAGTGATATATCACACTGTACAGCACAGAAAAAAGTTTCCAACCGAAGAACAGAAATCCAAAGCACTACTATGTAAACTAAATCACATGTATGTCGCTCGCTCAATTAGGAATACAGGGAAACCGAAAAGTGTTATCTCGCACTGTATGGCACAGAAACAAATTTCCAAAGAAAGAACAGAAACGCAAAGGACAACTTTGTAAATTAAATGACATACGTGTCGCCTGTTTAATTATTATAACAGGAAAACTGAAAAGTGATATAACGCACTGTACAGCACAGGAACAAGTTTCCATCGAAAGAACAGAAACGAAAAGTACAACTTTGTAAACTAATTCACATACGTGTCGCCTGTTCAATTATTATAACAGGAAAACTGAAAAGTGATATATCACATTGTACAGCACAGGAACAAGTTTCAAATGAAAGAACAAATAATAAAATCACTAATTTGTAAACTAAATCACATGTGCGCCGCTCGCTCCATTAGGAATACAGGAAAACTGAAAAGTGATATATCTCACTGTACAGCACAAAAACAAGTTTCCAACGAAAGAACTGAAAAGCAAAGCACAACTTTGTAAACTAATTCACATATGTGTGGCCTGTTCAATTATTATAACAGGAAAACTGAAAAGTAATATAACCCTAACCCTAACCCTAACCCTAACCCCTAACCCTAACCCTAACCCTAACCCCTAAACCCTAACCCTAACCCTAACCCTAACCGTAACCCTAACCATATCCCTTACCCATCCCTAACCTAACCCTACCCCTAACCCTAACCCTAACCCTAACCCTAACCTTAACCCTAACTTGTTCCTAACAGGAACATGTTTCCAAGGAAAGAACATAAATGAAAAGCACTGCTTTGTAAACTGAATCACATGTGTGTACTCGCTCAATTAGGAATACAGGAAAACCAAAAAGTGTTATCTCGCACTGTACGGCACAGAAACAAGTTTCCATCGAAAGAACAGAAACGCAAAGCACAACTTTGTAAACTAAATCACATACGTGTCGCCCGTTCAATTATTACAACAGGAAAACTGAAAAGTGATATATCACACTGTACAGCACAGAAAAAAGTTTCCAACCGAAGAACAGAAATCCAAAGCACTACTATGTAAACTAAATCACATGTATGTCGCTCGCTCAATTAGGAATACAGGGAAACCGAAAAGTGTTATCTCGCACTGTATGGCACAGAAACAAATTTCCAAAGAAAGAACAGAAACGCAAAGCACAACTTTGTAAATTAAATGACATACGTGTCGCCTGTTCAATTATTATAACAGGAAAACTTAAAAGTGATATAACGCACTGTACAGCACAGGAACAAGTTTCCATCGAAAGAACAGAAACGGAAAGCACAACTTTGTAAACTAATTCACATACGTGTCACCTGTTCAATTATTATAACAGGAAAACTGAAAAGTGATATAACGCACTGTACAGCACAGGAACAAGTTTCCATCGAAAGAACAGAAACGCAAAGCACAACTTTGTAAACTAATTCACATACGTGTCGCCTGTTCAATTATTATAACAGGAAAACTGAAAAGTGATATATGACATTGTACAGCACAGGAACAAGTTTTAAATGAAAGAAGAAAAAAGAAAATCATTAATTTGTAAACTAAATCACATGTGCGTCGCTCGCTCCATTAGGAATATAGGAAAACTGAAAAGTGATATATCTCACTGTACAGCACAAGAACAAGTTTCCAACGAAAGAACAGAAAAGCAAAGCACTACATTTAAATGGAATCACCTGTGTGTCGCTCGCTCAATTAGGAATACAGGAAAACTGAAAAGTGTTATCTCGCACTGTATGGCACAGAAACAAGATTCCATTGAAAGAATAGATACACAAAGCAAAACTTTGTAAACTAATTCACATATGTGTCGCCTGTTCAATTATTATAACAGGAAAACTGAAAAGTGATACAACACTAACCCTAACCCTAACCCTAACCCTAAGCCCCTAACCCTAACCTTAACTTAACCCTAACCTCTAACCCTAACCCTAACACCTAACCCTAACCCTAACCCTAACCCTAACCCTTACCCCTAACCCTAACCCTAACCCTAACCCTAACCCCTAACCCTAACCCTAACCCTAACCCTAACCCCTAACCCTAACCCTAACGCTAACCGTAACCCTAACCATATCCCTTACCCAGTCCTAACCTAACCCTAACCCTAACCCTAACCCTAAACCTAAATTGTTCCTAACAGGAACAAGTTTCCAAGGAAAGAACGTAAATGAAAAGCACGACTTTGTAAACTGAATCACATGTGTGTCACTCCCTCAATTAGGAATACAGGAAAACCGAAAAGTGATATATCACACTCTACAGCACAGAAACAAGTTTTCATCGAAAGAACAGAAAAGCAAAGCACAACTTTGTAAACTAAATCACATACGTGTCACCCGTTCAATTATTACAACAGGTAAACTGAAAAGTGATATATCACACTGTACAGCACAGAAACAAGTTTCCAACCGAAGAACAGAAATCCAAACCACTACTTTGTAAACTAAATCACATGTATGTCGCTCACTCAACTAGGAATACAGGGAACCCGAAAAGTGTTATCTCGCACTGTATGGCACAGAAACAAATTTCCAAAGAAATAACAGAAACGCAAAGCACAACTTTGTAAATTAAATGACATACGTGTCGCCGGTTTAATTGTTATAACAGGAAAACTGAAAAGTGATATAACGCACTGTACAGCACAGGAACAAGTTTCCATCGAAAGTTCAGAAACGCAAAGTACAACTTTGTAAACTAATTCACATACGTGTCGCCTGTTCAATTATTATAACAGGAAAACTGAAAAGTGATATATCACATTGTACAGCACAGGAACAAGTTTCAAATGAAAGAACAAATAATAAAATCACTAATTTGTAAACTAAATCACATGTGCGTCGCTCGCTCCATTAGGAATACAGGAAAACTAAAAAGTGATATATCTCACTGTACAGCACAAGAACAAGTTTACAACGAAAGAACAGAAAAGCAAAGCACAACTTTGTAAACTAATTCACATATTTGTGGCCTGTTCAATTATTATAACAGGAAAACTGAAAAGTGATATAACCCTAACCCTAACCCTAACCCTAACCCTAACCCTAACCCCTAACCCTAACCCTAACCCTAACCCTAACCCCTTACCCTAACCCTAACCCTAACCGTAACCCTAACCATATCCCTTACCAAGCCCTAACCTAACCGTACCCCTAACCCTAACCCTAACCCTAACCCTAACCTTAACCCTAACTTGTTCCTAACAGGAACAAGTTTCCAAGGAAAGAACATAAATGAAAAGCACTGCTTTGTAAACTGAATCACATGTGTGTCACTCGCTCAATTAGGAATACAGGAAAACCGAAAAGTGTTATCTCGCACTGTAAGGCACAGAAATAAGTTTCCATCGAAAGAACAGAAACGCAAAGCACAACTTTGTAAACTAAATCACATACGTGTCGCCCATTCAATTATTACAACAGGAAAACTGAAAAGTGATATATCACACTGTACAGCACAGAAACATGTTTCCAACCGAAGAACAGAAATCCAAAGCACTACTTTGTAAACTAAATCACATGTATGTCGCTCGCTCAATTAGGAATACAGGGAAACCGAAAAGTGTTATCTCGCACTGTATGGCACAGAAACAAATTTCCATCGAAAGAACAGAAACACAAAGCACAACTTTGTAAACTAATTCACATACGTGTCGCCTGTTCAATTATTATAACAGGGAAACTGAAATGTAATATAATGCACTGTACAGCACAGGAACAAGTTTCCATCGAAAAAACAGAAACGCAAAGCACAACTTTGTAAACTAATTCACATACGTGTCGCCTGTTCAATTATTATAACAGGAAAACTGAAAAGTGATATAACGCACTGTACAGCACAGAAACAAGTTTCCATCGAAAGAACAGAAACACAAAGAACAACTTTGTAAACTAATTCACATAAGTGTCGCCTGTTCAATTATTAGAACAGGAAAACTGAAAAGTGATATAACGCACTGTAAAGCACAGAAACAAGTTTCCATCGAAAGAACAGAAACGCAAAGCACAACTTTGTAAATTAAATGACATACGTTTCGCCTGTTCAATTATTATAACAGGAAAACTGAAAAGTGATATATGACATTGTACAGCACAGGAACAAGTTTTAAATGAAAGAAGAAAAAAGAAAATCATTAATTTGTAAACTAAATCACATGTGCGTCGCTCGCTCCATTAGGAATATAGGAAAACTGAAAAGTGATATATCTCACTGTACAGCACAAGAACAAGTTTCCAACGAAAGAACAGAAAAGCAAAGCACTACATTTAAATGGAATCACCTGTGTGTCGCTCGCTCAATTAGGAATACAGGAAAACTGAAAAGTGTTATCTCGCACTGTATGGCACAGAAACAAGATTCCATTGAAAGAATAGATACACAAAGCAAAACTTTGTAAACTAATTCACATATGTGTCGCCTGTTCAATTATTATAACAGGAAAACTGAAAAGTGATACAACACTAACCCTAACCCTAACCCTAACCCTAAGCCCCTAACCCTAACCTTAACTTAACCCTAACCTCTAACCCTAACCCTAACACCTAACCCTAACCCTAACCCTAACCCTAACCCTTACCCCTAACCCTAACCCTAACCCTAACCCTAACCCCTAACCCTAACCCTAACCCTAACCCTAACCCCTAACCCTAACCCTAACGCTAACCGTAACCCTAACCATATCCCTTACCCAGTCCTAACCTAACCCTAACCCTAACCCTAACCCTAAACCTAAATTGTTCCTAACAGGAACAAGTTTCCAAGGAAAGAACGTAAATGAAAAGCACGACTTTGTAAACTGAATCACATGTGTGTCACTCCCTCAATTAGGAATACAGGAAAACCGAAAAGTGATATATCACACTCTACAGCACAGAAACAAGTTTTCATCGAAAGAACAGAAAAGCAAAGCACAACTTTGTAAACTAAATCACATACGTGTCACCCGTTCAATTATTACAACAGGTAAACTGAAAAGTGATATATCACACTGTACAGCACAGAAACAAGTTTCCAACCGAAGAACAGAAATCCAAACCACTACTTTGTAAACTAAATCACATGTATGTCGCTCACTCAACTAGGAATACAGGGAACCCGAAAAGTGTTATCTCGCACTGTATGGCACAGAAACAAATTTCCAAAGAAATAACAGAAACGCAAAGCACAACTTTGTAAATTAAATGACATACGTGTCGCCGGTTTAATTGTTATAACAGGAAAACTGAAAAGTGATATAACGCACTGTACAGCACAGGAACAAGTTTCCATCGAAAGTTCAGAAACGCAAAGTACAACTTTGTAAACTAATTCACATACGTGTCGCCTGTTCAATTATTATAACAGGAAAACTGAAAAGTGATATATCACATTGTACAGCACAGGAACAAGTTTCAAATGAAAGAACAAATAATAAAATCACTAATTTGTAAACTAAATCACATGTGCGTCGCTCGCTCCATTAGGAATACAGGAAAACTAAAAAGTGATATATCTCACTGTACAGCACAAGAACAAGTTTACAACGAAAGAACAGAAAAGCAAAGCACAACTTTGTAAACTAATTCACATATTTGTGGCCTGTTCAATTATTATAACAGGAAAACTGAAAAGTGATATAACCCTAACCCTAACCCTAACCCTAACCCTAACCCTAACCCCTAACCCTAACCCTAACCCTAACCCTAACCCCTTACCCTAACCCTAACCCTAACCGTAACCCTAACCATATCCCTTACCAAGCCCTAACCTAACCGTACCCCTAACCCTAACCCTAACCCTAACCCTAACCTTAACCCTAACTTGTTCCTAACAGGAACAAGTTTCCAAGGAAAGAACATAAATGAAAAGCACTGCTTTGTAAACTGAATCACATGTGTGTCACTCGCTCAATTAGGAATACAGGAAAACCGAAAAGTGTTATCTCGCACTGTAAGGCACAGAAATAAGTTTCCATCGAAAGAACAGAAACGCAAAGCACAACTTTGTAAACTAAATCACATACGTGTCGCCCATTCAATTATTACAACAGGAAAACTGAAAAGTGATATATCACACTGTACAGCACAGAAACATGTTTCCAACCGAAGAACAGAAATCCAAAGCACTACTTTGTAAACTAAATCACATGTATGTCGCTCGCTCAATTAGGAATACAGGGAAACCGAAAAGTGTTATCTCGCACTGTATGGCACAGAAACAAATTTCCATCGAAAGAACAGAAACACAAAGCACAACTTTGTAAACTAATTCACATACGTGTCGCCTGTTCAATTATTATAACAGGGAAACTGAAATGTAATATAATGCACTGTACAGCACAGGAACAAGTTTCCATCGAAAAAACAGAAACGCAAAGCACAACTTTGTAAACTAATTCACATACGTGTCGCCTGTTCAATTATTATAACAGGAAAACTGAAAAGTGATATAACGCACTGTACAGCACAGAAACAAGTTTCCATCGAAAGAACAGAAACACAAAGAACAACTTTGTAAACTAATTCACATAAGTGTCGCCTGTTCAATTATTAGAACAGGAAAACTGAAAAGTGATATAACGCACTGTAAAGCACAGAAACAAGTTTCCATCGAAAGAACAGAAACGCAAAGCACAACTTTGTAAATTAAATGACATACGTTTCGCCTGTTCAATTATTATAACAGGAAAACTGAAAAGTGATATATGACATTGTACAGCACAGGAACAAGTTTCAAATGAAAGAACAAAAAAGAAAATCATTAATTTGTAAACTAAATCACATGTGCGTCGCTCGCTCCATTAGGAATACAGGAAAACTGAAAAGTGATATATCTCACTGTACAGCACAAGAACAAGTTTCCAACGAAAGAACAGAAAAGCAAAGCACTACATTTAAACGGAATCACCTGTGTGTCGCTCGCTCAATTAGGAATACAGGAAAACTGAAAAGTGTTATCTCGCACTGTACGGCACAGAAACAAGATTCCATTGAAAGAATAAATACACAAAGCAAAACTTTGTAAACTAATTCACATATGTGTCGCCTGTTCAATTATTATAACAGGAAAACTGAAAAGTGATATAACACTAACCCTAACCCTAACCCTAACCCTAACCCTAACCCTAACCCCTAACCCTAACCCTAAACCCTAACCCTAACCGTAAACCTAACCCTAACCCCTAACCCTAACCCTAACGCTAACCGTAACCCTAACCATATCCCTTACCCAGCCCTAACCTAACCCTAACCCTAACCCTAACCCTAAACCTAACTTGTTCCTAACAGGTTTCCAAGGAAAGAACGTAAATGAAAAGCACGACTTTGTAAACTGAATCACATGTGTGTCACTTGCTCAATTAGGAATACAGGAAAACCGAAAAGTGATATATCACACTGTACAGCACAGAAACAAGTTTTCATCGAAAGAACAGAAACGCAAAGCACAACTTTGTAAACTAATTCACATACGTGGCGTCTGTTCAATTATTATAACAGGAAAACTGAAAAGTGATATAACGCACTGTACAGCACAGAAACAAGTTTCCATCGAAAGAACAGAAATGCAAAGCACAACTTTGTAACTTAAATGACATACGTGTCGGCTGTTTAATTATTATAACAGGAAAACTGAAAAGTGATATAACGCACTGTACAGCACAGGCACAAGTTTCCATCGAAAGAACAGAAACGCAAAGTACAACTTTTTAAACTAATTCACATACGTGTCGCTTGTTCTATTATTATAACAGGAAAACTGAAAAGTGATATATCACATTGTACAGCACAGGAAGAAGTTTCAAATGAAAGAACAAATAATAAAATCACTAATTTGTAAACTAAATCACATGTGCGTCGCTCGCTCCATTAGGAATACAGGAAAACTGAAAAGTGATATATCTCACTGTACAGCACAAGAACAAGTTTCCAACGAAAGAACAGAAAAGCAAAGCACAACTTTGTAAACTAATTCACATATGTGTGGCCTGTTCAATTATTATAACAGGAAAACTGAAAAGTGATATAACCCTAACCCTAACCCTAACCCTAACCCCTAACCCTAACCCTAACCCTAACCCTAACCCTAACCTTAACCCTAACTTGTTCCTAACAGGAACAAGTTTCCAAGGAAAGAACATAAATGAAAAGCACTGCTTTGTAAACTGAATCACATGTGTGTCACTCGCTCAATTAGGAATACAGGAAAACCGAAAAGTGTTATCTCGCACTGTACGGCACAGAAACAAGTTTCCATTGAAAGAACAGAAACGCAAAGCACAACTTTGTAAACTAAATCACATACGTGTCGCCCGTTCAATTATTACAACAGGAAAACTGAAAAGTGATATATCACACTGTACAGCACAGAAACAAGTTTCCAACCGAAGAACAGAAATCCAAAGCACTACTTTGTAAACTAAATCACATGTATGTCGCTCGCTTAATTAGGAATACAGGGAAACCGAAAAGTGTTATCTCGCACTGTATGGCACAGAAACAAATTTCCAAAGAAAGAACAGAAACGCAAAGCACAACTTTGTAAACTAATTCACATACGTGTCGCCTGTTCAATTATTATAACAGGAAAACTGAAAAGTGATATAACGCACTGTACAGCACAGGAACAAGTTTCCATCGAAAGAACAGAAACGCAAAGCACAACTTTGTAAACTAATTCACATACGTGTCGCCTGTTCAATTATTATAACAGGAAAACTGAAAAGTGATATAACGCACTGTACAGCACAGAAACAAGTTTCCATCGACAGAACAGAAACGCAAAGCACAACTTTTTAAACTAATTCACATACGTGTCGCCTGTTCAATTATTATAACAGGAAAACTGAAAAGTGATATAACGCACTGTACAGCACAGAAACAAGTTTCCATCGAAAGAACAGAAACGCAAAGCACAACTTTGTAAACTAATTCACATACGTGTCGCCTGTTCAATTATTATAACAGGAAAACTGAAAAGTGATATAACGCACTGTACAGCACAGAAACAAGTTTCCATCGAAAGAACAGAAACGCAAAGCACAACTTTGTAAATTAAATGACATACGTTTCGCCTGTTCAATTATTATAACAGGAAAACTGAAAAGTGATATATGACATTGTACAGCACAGGAACAAGTTTCAAATGAAAGAACAAAAAAGAAAATCATTAATTTGTAAACTAAATCACATGTGCGTCGCTCGCTCCATTAGGAATACAGGAAAACTGAAAAGTGATATATCTCACTGTACAGCACAAGAACAAGTTTCCAACGAAAGAACAGAAAAGCAAAGCACAACTTTGTAAACTAATTCACATATGTGTGGCCTGTTCAATTATTATAACAGGAAAACTGAAAAGTGATATAACCCTAACCCTAACCCTAACCCTAACCCCTAACCCTAACCCTAACCCTAACCCTAACCCTAACCTTAACCCTAACTTGTTCCTAACAGGAACAAGTTTCCAAGGAAAGAACATAAATGAAAAGCACTGCTTTGTAAACTGAATCACATGTGTGTCACTCGCTCAATTAGGAATACAGGAAAACCGAAAAGTGTTATCTCGCACTGTACGGCACAGAAACAAGTTTCCATTGAAAGAACAGAAACGCAAAGCACAACTTTGTAAACTAAATCACATACGTGTCGCCCGTTCAATTATTACAACAGGAAAACTGAAAAGTGATATATCACACTGTACAGCACAGAAACAAGTTTCCAACCGAAGAACAGAAATCCAAAGCACTACTTTGTAAACTAAATCACATGTATGTCGCTCGCTTAATTAGGAATACAGGGAAACCGAAAAGTGTTATCTCGCACTGTATGGCACAGAAACAAATTTCCAAAGAAAGAACAGAAACGCAAAGCACAACTTTGTAAACTAATTCACATACGTGTCGCCTGTTCAATTATTATAACAGGAAAACTGAAAAGTGATATAACGCACTGTACAGCACAGGAACAAGTTTCCATCGAAAGAACAGAAACGCAAAGCACAACTTTGTAAACTAATTCACATACGTGTCGCCTGTTCAATTATTATAACAGGAAAACTGAAAAGTGATATAACGCACTGTACAGCACAGAAACAAGTTTCCATCGACAGAACAGAAACGCAAAGCACAACTTTTTAAACTAATTCACATACGTGTCGCCTGTTCAATTATTATAACAGGAAAACTGAAAAGTGATATAACGCACTGTACAGCACAGAAACAAGTTTCCATCGAAAGAACAGAAACGCAAAGCACAACTTTGTAAACTAATTCACATACGTGTCGCCTGTTCAATTATTATAACAGGAAAACTGAAAAGTGATATAACGCACTGTACAGCACAGAAACAAGTTTCCATCGAAAGAACAGAAACGCAAAGCACAACTTTGTAAATTAAATGACATACGTTTCGCCTGTTCAATTATTATAACAGGAAAACTGAAAAGTGATATATGACATTGTACAGCACAGGAACAAGTTTCAAATGAAAGAACAAAAAAGAAAATCATTAATTTGTAAACTAAATCACATGTGCGTCGCTCGCTCCATTAGGAATACAGGAAAACTGAAAAGTGATATATCTCACTGTACAGCACAAGAACAAGTTTCCAACGAAAGAACAGAAAAGCAAAGCACTACATTTAAATGGAATCACCTGTGTGTAGCTCGCTCAATTAGGAATACAGGAAAACTGAAAAGTGTTATCTCGCACTGTATGGCACAGAAACAAGATTCCATTGAAAGAATAGATACACAAAGCAAAACTTTATATTAGAAATAAATTGGGACTTTGTACAGATGTTCATTTAGGTGTCATCCACCCAAAGAGCATCAGACACATCCGATATCTTTTTCTCATAGGCGGGACCTGGGGCATCAACCCGCATGCATTCAGACATGCTCTTCTCTGGGTCCAAAGCGGCTGACCCTGAGTGCAGTGCTTAGCCTCGCATCCTGAGCGTATCATTTTAGCTTTTTATGGTATCCAACCATGCTTGGGGAGAATGTCCTGCTTCAATGGCTGTAACGGCCTGAATGATCATGGCTGCATCACACTGTTGTGAGACTCTAATCTTGCATATATACCACAGGCAAACCAAGGAGACCAACACCAGAAGGCCTGCTAATTCTCCCATGCCCGCCCATTCCTTCAGATGATTCATGGCTGCAGCAATCCATGTTGATAATCCTCTGGCTAGTCCTGCGTACACTCCGGTAGAATTTACTGTGACAATGGCCACTCTCAGCTGCTCCAAAGTCCCAATTTATTTCTAATATCAGAGATCAGACCTCTACTCTTGCCTGATGTGTCTAAAACAAAAAGGGGGAACTGTAGAGAGCTGCGGAATGCTATGCCTTAAAGATGGAGCTGGTTTCCGCCTTCCACCTTCCCAATGGTGAGTGCTCTCTGTCACGAACAACTCCACATTTGGCTAAGGCCGAGGATCTGGCTTGCTTCCATGGATGTGGACCTATCTGCATTGCCCCCGTGGCACGCCTGGGTTGGCTACCCAGAGGCTATTTAAACTGTGGGCTGGCTTTCCCCGGGGTCCGAGGATTGTTCAATGTTCCTGAATAAACTGCATTAAAAAAAAAAAAAAAACGAGAATATAATAATATGCCTTATGCATTTCATATGCTCGCAAGCAAGAAATCCTTTAATTTTGATTTCATTACCACCAAATGTGATTCAAATAAAAATTTATGTTTCATAAAAAAAAAAAAACTTTATAAACTAATTCACATATGTGTCGCCTGTTCAATTATTATAACAGGAAAACTGAAAAGTGATATAACACTAACCCTAAACCTAACCCTAACCCTAAAGCCCTAACCCTAACCCTAACCCTAACCCCTAACCCTAACCCTAACACCTAACCCTAACCCTAACCCTAACCCTAACCCCTAACCCTAACCCTAACCCTAACCCTAACCCCTAACCCTAACCCTAACGCTAACCGTAACCCTAACCATATCCCTTACCCAGCACTAACCTAACCCTAACCCTAACCCTAACCCTAAACCTAACTTGTTCCTAACAGGAACAAGTTTCCAAGGAAAGAACGTAAATGAAAAGCACGACTTTGTAAACTGAATCACATGTGTGTCACTCGCTCAATTAGGAATACAGGAAAACCGAAAAGTGATATATCACACTGTACAACACAGAAACAAGTTTTCATCGAAAGAACAGAAAAGCAAAGCACAACTTTGTAAACTAAATCACATACGTGTCACCCGTTCAATTATTACAACAGGAAAACTGAAAAGTGATATATCACACTGTACAGCACAGAAACAAGTTTCCAACCGAAGAACAGAAATCCAAAGCACTACTTTGTAAACTAAATCACATGTATGTCGCTCGCTCAATTAGGAATACAGGGAAACCGAAAAGTGTTATCTCGCACTGTATGGCACAGAAACAAATTTCCAAAGAAAGAACAGAAAAGCAAAGCACAACTTTGTAAATTAAATGACATACGTGTCGCCTGTTCAATTATTATAACAGGAAAACTGAAAAGTGATATAACGCACTGTACAGGACAGGAACAAGTTTCCATCGAAAGAACAGAAAAGCAAAGCACAACTTTTTAAACGAATTCACATACGTGTCGCCTGTTCAATTATTATAACAGGAAAACTGAAAAGTGATATATGACATTGTACAGCACAGGAACATGTTTCAAATGAAAGAACAAAAAAGAAAATCACTAATTTGTAAACTAAATCACATGTGCGTCGCTCGCTCCATTAGGAATACAGTAAAACTGAAAAGTGATATATCTCACTGTACAGCACAAGAACAAGTTTCCAACGAAAGAACAGAAAAGCAAAGCACTACTTTTAAACGGAATCACCTGTGTGTCGCTCGCTCAATTAGGAATACAGGAAAACTGAAAAGTGTTATCTCGCACTGTACGGCACAGAAACAAGATTCCACTGAAAGAACAGATACACAAAGCAAAGCTTTGTAAACTAATTCACATATGTGTCGCCTGTTCAATTATTATAACAGGAAAACTGAAAAGTGATAGAACCCTAACCCTAACCCTAACCCTAACCCTAACCCTAACCCTAACCCTAAGCCCCTAACCCTAACCCTAACCCTAACCCTAACCCCTAACCCCTAACCCTAAACCTAACCCTAACCCTAACCCTAACCCTAACCCCTAACCCTAACCCTAACGCTAACCGTAACCCTAACACCTAACCCTAACCCTAACCCTAACCCTAACCCCTAACCCTAACCCTAACCCCTAACCCTAACCGTAACACCTAACCCTAACCCTAACCCTAACCCTTACCCCTAACCCTAACCCTAACCCTAACCACTAACCCTAACCCTAACCCCTAACCCTAACCCTAACCCTAACCCTAACCCCTAACCCTAACCCTAACGCTAACCGTAACCCTAACCATATCCCTTACCCAGCCCTAACCTAACCCTAACCCTAACCCTAACCCTAACCCTAATCCTAACTTGTTCCTAACAGGAACAAGTTTCCAAGGAAAGAACGTAAATGAAAAGCACTACTTTGTAAACTGAATCACATGTGTGTCACTCGCTCAATTAGGAATACAGGAAAACCGAAAAGTGATATATCACACTGTACAGCACAGAAACAAGTTTTCATCGAAAGAACAGAAACGCAAAGCACAACTTTGTAAACTAATTCACATACGTGGCGTCTGTTCAATTATTATAACAGGAAAACTGAAAAGTGATATAACGCACTGTACAGCACAGAAACAAGTTTCCATCGAAAGAACAGAAATGCAAAGCACAACTTTGTAACTTAAATGACATACGTTTCGCCTGTTCAATTATTATAACAGGAAAACTGAAAAGTGATATATGACATTTTACAGCACAGGAACAAGTTTCAAATGAAAGAACAAAAAAGAAAATCATTAATTTGTAAACTAAATCACATGTGTGTCGCTCGCTCCATTAGGAATACAGGAAAACTGAAAAGTGATATATCTCACTGTACAGCACTAGAACAAGTTTCCAACGAAAGAACAGAAAAGCAAAGCACTAATTTTAAACGGAATCACCTGTGTGTCGCTCGCTCAATTAGGAATACAGGAAAACTGAAAAGTGTTATCTCGCACTGTACGGCACAGAAACAAGATTCCATTGAAAGAATAGATACACAAAGCAAAACTTTGTAAACTAATTCACATATGTGTCGCCTGTTCAATTATTATAACAGGAAAACTGAAAAGTGATATAACACTAACCCTAACCCTAACCCTAACCCTAAGCCCCTAACCCTAACCTTAACCCTAACCCCTAACCCTAACCCTAACACCTAACCCTAACCCTAACCCTAACCCTAACCCCTAACCCTAACCCTAACACTAACCCTAACCCTAAACCCTAACCCTAACCCTAACCCTAACCCTAAACCCTAACCCTAACCCTAACGCTAACCGTAACCCTAACCATATCCCTTACCCAGCCCTAACCTAACCCTAACCCTAACCCTAACCCTAATCCTAACTTGTTCCTAACAGGAACAAGTTTCCAAGGAAAGAACGTAAATGAAAAGCACTACTTTGTAAACTGAATCACATGTGTGTCACTCGCTCAATTAGGAATACAGGAAAGCCGAAAAGTGATATATCACACTGTACAGCACAGAAACAAGTTTCCATCGAAAGAACAGAAACGCAGAGCACAACTTTGTAAACTAAATCACATACGTGTCACCCGTTCAATTATTGCAACAGGAAAACTGAAAAGTGATATATCACACTGTACAGCACAGAAACAAGGTTCCAACCGAAGAAGAGAAATCCAAAGCACTACTTTGTAAACTAAATCACATGTATGTCGCTCGCTCAATTAGGAATACAGGGAAACCGAAAAGTGTTATCTCGCACTGTATGGCACAGAAACAAGTTTCCATCGAAAGAACAGAAACGCAAAGCACAACTTTGTAAACTAATTCACATACGTGTCGCCTCTTCAATTATTATAACAGGAAAACTGAAAAGTGATATATCACATTGTACAGCACAGGAACAAGTTTCAAATGAAAGAACAAATAATAAAATCACTAATTTGTAAACTAAATCACATGTGCGTCGCTCGCTCCATTAGGAATACAGGAAACCTGAAAAGTGATATATCTCACTATACAGCACAAGAACAAGTTTCCAACGAAAGAACAGAAAACCAAAGCACAACTTTATAAACTAATTCACATATGTGTGGCCTGTTCAATTATTATAACAGGAAAACTGAAAAGTGATATAACCCTAACCCTAACCCTAACCCTAACCCCCTAACCCTAACCCTAACCCTAACCCTAACCCTAACCCCTAACCCTAACCCTAACCCTAACCGTAACCCTAACCATATCCCTTATCCAGCCCTAAAGTAACCCTAACCCTAACCTTAACCCTAACTTGTTCCTAAAAGGAACAAGTTTCCAAGGAAAGAACATAAATGAAAGCACTACTTTGTAAACTGAATCATATGTGTGTCACTCGCTCAATTAGGAATACAGGGAAACCGAAAAGTGATATATCACACTCTACAGCACAGAAACAAGTTTTCATCGAAAGAACAGAAAAGCAAAGCACAACTTTGTAAACTAAATCACATACGTGTCGCCCGTTCAATTATTACAACAGGAAAACTGAAAAGTGATATATCACACTGTACAGCACAGGAACAAGTTTCCATCGAAAGAACAGAAAAGCAAGGCACAACTTTTTAAACTAATTCACATACGTTTCGCCTGTTCAATTATTATAACAGGAAAACTGAAAAGTGATATAACGCACTGTACAGCACAGGAACAAGTTTCCATCGAAAGAACAGAAACGCAAAGCACAACTTTGTAAACTAATTCACATACGTGTCGCCTGTTCAATTATTATAACAGGAAAACTGAAAAGTGATATAACGCACTGTACAGCACAGGAACAAGTTTCCATCGAAAGAACAGAAACGAAAAGTACAACTTTGTAAACTAATTCACATACGTGTCGCCTGTTCAATTATTATAACAGGAAAACTGAAAAGTGATATATCACATTGTACAGCACAGGAACAAGTTTCAAATGAAAGAACAAATAATAAAATCACTAATTTGTAAACTAAATCACATGTGCATCGCTCGCTCCATTAGGAATACAGGAAAACTGAAAAGTGATATATCTCACTGTACAGCACAAGAACAAGTTTCCAACGAAAGAACAGAAAAGCAAAGCAAAGCACAACTTTGTAAACTAATTCACATATGTGTCACCTGTTCAGTTATTATAACAGGAAAACTGAAAAGTGATGTAACCCTAACCCTAACAGTAACACTAACCCCTAACCCTAACCCTAACCCTAACCCTAACCCTAACCCCTAACCCTAACCAGAACCCTAACTGTAACCCTAACCATATCCCTTACCAAGCCCTAACCTAACCCTAACCCTAACCCTAACCCTAAACTTAACCCTAACTTGTTCCTAACAGGAACAGGTTTCCAAGGAAAGAACATAAATGAAAAGCACTACTTTGTAAACTGAATCACATGTGTGTCACTCGCTCAATTAGGAATACAGGAAAACCGAAAAGTGTTATCTCGCACTGTACGGCACAGAAACAAGTTTCCATCGAAAGAACAGAAACGCAAAGCACATCTTTGTAAACTAAATCACATACGTGTCGCCCATTCAATTATTTCAACAGGAAAACTGAAAAGTGACATATCACACTGTACAGCACAGAAACAAGTTTCCAACCGAAGAACAGAAATCCAAAGCACTACTTTGTAAACTAAATCACATGTGTGTCGCTCGCTCAATTAGGAATACAGGGAAACCGAAAAGTGTTATCTCGCACTGTATGGCACTGAAACAAATTTCCAAAAAAAGAACAGAAACGCAAAGCACAGCTTTGTAATTAAATGACATACGTGTCGCCTTTTCAATTATTATAACAGGAAAACTGAAAAGTGATATAACGCACTGTACAGCACAGGAACAAGTTTCCATCGAAAGAACAGATACGCAAAGCACAACTTTGTAAACTAATTCACATAAGTGTCGCCTGTTCAATTATTATAACAGGAAAACTGAAAAGTGATATAACGCACTGTACAGCACAGGAACAAGTTTCCATCGAAAGAACAGATACGCAAAGCACAACTTTGTAAACTAATTCACATAAGTGTCGCCTGTTCAATTATTATAACAGGAAAACTGAAAAGTGATATAACGCACTGTACAGCACAGGAACAAGTTTCTATCGAAAGAACAGAAACGCAAAATACAACTTTTTAAACTAATTCACATACGTGTCGCCTGTTCAATTATTATAACAGGAAAACTGAAAAGTGATATAACGCACTCTACAGCACAGAAACAAGTTTCCATCGAAAGAACAGAAACGCAAAGCACAACTTTGTCAATTAAATGACATACGTTTCGCCTGTTCAATTATTATAACAGGAAAACTGAAAAGTGATATATGACATTGTACAGCACAAGAACAAGTTTCAAATGAAAGAACAGAAAAGCAAATCACTACATTTAAACGGAATCACCTGTGTGTCGCTCGCTCAATTAGGAATACAGGAAAACTGAAAAGTGATATAACGCACTGGACAGCAAAGAAACAAGTTTCCATCGCATGAACAGAAACGCAAAGCACAACTTTGAAAATTAAATGACATACGTTTCGCCTGTTCAATTATTATAACAGGAAAACTGAAAAGTGATATATGACATTGTACAGCACAGGAACAAGTTTCAAATGAAAGAACAAAAAAGAAAATCATAAATTTGTAAACTAAATCACATGTGCGTTGCTCGCTCCATTAGGAATACAGGAAAACTGAAAAGTGATATATCTCACTATACAGCACAAGAACAAGTTTCCAACGAAAGAACAGAAAAGGAAAGCACTATATTTAAGCGGAATCACCTGTGTGTCGCTCGCTCAATTAGGAATACAGGAAAACTGAAAAGTGTTATCTCGCGCTGTACGGCACAGAAACAAGATTCCATTGAAAGAATAGATACACAAAGCAAAATTTTGTAAACTAATTCACATATGTGTCGCCTATTCAATTATTATAACAGGAAAACTGAAAAGTGATATAATCCTAACCCTAACCCTAACCCTAACCCCCTAACCCTAACCCTAACCCTAACCCCTAACCCTAACCCTAACCCCTAACCCTAACCCTAACACTAACCCTAACCCTAACCGTAACCCTAACCATATCCCTTACCCAGCCCTAACCTAACCCTAACCCTAACCCTAACCCTTACCCTAACCTTAACCCTAACTTGTTCCTAACAGGAACAAGTTTCCAAGGAAAGAACATAAATGAAAAGCACTACTTTGTAAACTGAATCACATGTATGTCACTCTCTCAATTAGGAATACAGGAAAACCGAAAAGTGTTATCTCGCACTGTACGGCACAGAAACAAGTTTACATCGAAAGACCAGAAACGCAAAGCACAACTTTGTAAACTAAATCACATACGTGTCGCCCATTCAATTATTACAACAGGAAAACTGAAAAGTGACATATCACACTGTACAGCACAGAAATAAGTTTCCAACCGAAGAACAGAAATCCAAAGCACTACTTTGTAAACTAAATCACATGTATGTCGCTCGCTCAATTAGGAATACAGAGAAACCGAAAAGTGTTATCTCGCACTGTATGGCACAGAAACAAATTACCAAAGAAAGAACAGAAACGCAAAGCACAACTTTGTAAATTAAATGACATACGTGTCGCCTGTTCAATTATTATAACAGGAAAACAGAAAAGTAATATAACGCACTGTACAGCACAGGAACAAGTTTCCATCGAAAGAACAGAAACGCAAAGCACAACTTTGTAAACTAATTCACATACGTGTCGCCCGTTCAGTTATTATAACAGGAAAACTGAAAAGTGATATAACGCACTGTACAGCACAGGAACAAGTTTCCATCGAAAGAACAGATACGCAAAGCACAACTTTGTAAACTAATTCACATACGTGTTGCCTGTTCAATTATTATAACAGGAAAACTGAAAAGTGATATAACGCACTGTACAGCACAGGAACAAGTTTCTATCGAAAGAACAGAAACGCAAAACACAACTTTTTAAACTAATTCACATACGTGTCGCCTGTTCAATTATTATAACAAGAAAACTGAAAAGTGATATAACGCACTCTACAGCACAGAAACAAGTTTCCATCGAAAGAACAGAAACGCAAAGCACAACTTTGTCAATTAAATGACATACGTTTCGCCTGTTCAATTATTATAACAGGTAAACTGAAAAGTGATATAACACTAACCCTAACCCTAACCCTAACCCTAAGCCCCTAACCCTAACCCTAACCCTAACCCTAACACCTAACCCTAACCCTAACCCTAACCCTAACCCTAACCCTAACCCCTAACCTTAACCATAAACCTAACCCTAACCCCTAACCCTAAACCTAACGCTAACCGTAACCCTAACCATATCCCTTACCCAGCCCTAACCTAACCCTAACCCTAACCCTAACCCTAACCCTAAACCTAACTTGTTCCTAACAGGAACAAGTTTCCAAGGAAAGAACGTAAATGAAAAGCACGACGTTGTAAACTGAATCACATGTGTGTCACTCGCTCAATTAGGAATACAGGAAAACCGAAAAGTGATGTATCACACTGTACAGCACAGAAACAAGTTTTCATCGAAAGAACAGAAAAGCAAAGCACAACTTTGTAAATTAAATGACATACGTTTCGCCTGTTCAATTAGTATAACAGGAAAACTGAAAAGTGATATATGACATTGTACAGCACATGAACAAGTTTCAAATGAAAGAACAGAAAAGCAAATCACTACATTTAAACGGAATCACCTGTGTGTCGCTCGCTCAATTAGGAATACAGGAAAACTGAAAAGTGTTATCTCGCACTTTACGGCACAGAAACAAGATTCCATTGAAAGAATAGATACACAAAGCAAAACTTTGTAAACTAATTCACATATGTGTCGCCTGTTCAATTATTATAACAGGAAAACTGAAAAGTGATATAACACTAACCCTAACCCTAACCCTAACCCTAACCCCTAACCCTAACCCTTACACCTAACCCTAACCCTAACCCTAACCCTAACCCCTAACAATAACCCTAACCCTAACCCTAACCACTAACCCTAACCCTAACGCTAACCGTAACCCTAACCATATCCCTTACCCAGCCCTAACCTAACCCTAACCCTAACCCTAACCCTAAACCTCACTTGTTCCTAACATGAACAAGTTTCCAAGGAAAGAACGTAAATGAAAATCACGACTTTGTAACCTGAATCACATGTGTGTCACTCGCTCAATTAGGAATACAGAAAAACCGAAAAGTGATATATCACACTGTACAGCACAGAAACAAGTTTTCATCGAAAGAACAGAAAAGCAAAGCACAACTTTGTAAACTAAATCACATACGTGTTACCCGTTCAATTATTAAAACAGGAAAACTGAAAAGTGATATATCACACTGTACAGCACAGAAACAAGTTTCCATCCAAAGAACAGAAATCCAAAGCACTACTTTGTAAACTAAATCACATGTATGTCGCTCGCTCAATTAGGAATACAGGGAAACCGAAAAGTGTTATCTCGCACTGTATGGCACAGAAACAAATTTCCAAAGAAAGAACAGAAACGCAAAGCACAACTTTGTAAATTAAATGACATACGTGTCGCCTGTTTAATTATTATAACAGGAAAACTGAAAAGTGATATAACGCACTGTACAGCACAGGAACAAGTTTCCATCGAAAGAACAGAAACGCAAAGTACAACTTTGTAAACTAATTCACATACGTATCGCCTGTTCAATTATTATAACAGGAAAACTGAAAAGCGATATATCACATTGTACAGCACAGGAACAAGTTTCAAATGAAAGAACAAATAATAAAATCACTAATTTGTAAACTAAATCACATGTGCGTCGCTCGCTCCTTTAGGAATACAGGAAAACTGAAAAGTGATATATCTCACTGTACAGCACAAGAACAAGTTTCCAACGAAAGAACAGAAAAGCAAAGCACAACTTTGTAAACTAATTCACATATGTGTGGCCTGTTCAATTATTATAACAGGAAAACTGAAAAGTGATATAACCCTAACCCTAACCCTAACCCCTAACCCTAACCCTAACCCTAACCCTAACCCTAACCCCTAACACTAACCCTAACCCTAACCGTAACCCTAACCATATCCCTTACCCAGCCCTAACCTAACCCTACCCCTAACCCTAACCCTAACCCTAACCCTAACCTTAACCCTAACTTTTTCCTAACAGGAACAATTTTCCAAGGAAAGAACATAAATGAAAAGCACTGCTTTGTAAACTGAATCACATGTGTGTCACTCGCTCAATTAGGAATACAGGAAAACCGAAAAGTGTTATCTCGCACTGTACGGCACAGAAACAAGTTTCCATCGAAAGAACAGAAACGCAAAGCACAACTTTGTAAACTAAATCACATACGTGTCGCCCGTTCAATTATTACAACAGGAAAACTGAAAAGTGATATATCACACTGTACAGCACAGAAACAAGTTTCCAACCGAAGAACAGAAATCCAAAGCACTACTTTGTAAACTAAATGACATGTATGTCGCTCGCTCAATTAGGAATACAGGGAAACCGAAAAGTGTTATCTCACACTGTATGGCACAGAAACAAATTTCCAAAGAAAGAACAGAAACGCAAAGCACAACTTTGTAAATTAAATGACATACGTGTCACCTGTTCAATTATTATAACAGGAAAACTGAAAAGTGATATAACGCACTGTACAGCACAGAAACAAGTTTCCATCGCAAGAACAGAAACGCAAAGCACAACTTTGTAAACTAATTCACATACGTGTCGCCTGTTCAATTATTATAACAGGAAAACTGAAAAGTGATATAACGCACTATACAGCAAAGAAACATGTTTCCATCGCAAGAACAGAAACGCAAAGCACAACTTTGTAAATTAAATGACATACGTTTCGCCTGTTCAATTATTATAACAGGAAAACTGAAAAGTGATATATGACATTGTACAGCACAGGAACAAGTTTCAAATGAAAGAACAAAAAAGAAAATCATTAATTTGTAAACTAAATCACATGTGCGTCGCTCGCTCCATTAGGAATACAGGAAAACTGAAAAGTGATATATCTCACTGCACAGCACAAGAACAAGTTTCCAACGAAAGAACAGAAAAGCAAAGCACTACATTTAAACGAATCACCTGTGTGTCGCTCGATCAATTAGGAATACAGGAAAACTGAAAAGTGTTATCTCGCACTGTACGGCACAGAAACAAGATTCCATTGAAAGAATAGATACACAAAGCAAAACTTTGTAAACTAATTCACATATGTGTCGCCTGTTCAATTATTATAACAGGAAAACTGAAATGTGATATAACGCACTGTACAGCACAGAAACAAGTTTCCATCGAAAGAACAGAAACGCAAAGCACAACTTTGTAAACTAATTCACATACGTGTCGCCTGTTCAATTATTATAACAGGAAAACTAAAAAGTGATATAACGCACTGTACAGCACAGAAACAAGTTTCCATCGAAAGAAAAGAAACGCAAAGCACAACTTTGTAAATTAAAGGACATACGTTTCGCCTGTTCAATTATAATAACAGGAAAACTGAAAAGTGATATATCACATTGTACAGCACAGGAACAAGTTTCAAATGAAAGAACAAATAATAAAATCACTAACTTGTAAACTAAATCACATGTGCGTAGCTCGCTCCATTAGGAATACAGGAAAACTAAAAAGTGATATATCTCACTGTACAGCACAAGAACAAGTTTCCAACGAAAGAACAGAAAAGCAAAGCACAACTTTGTAAACTAATTCACATATGTGTCGCCTGTTCAGTTATTATAACAGGAAAACTGAAAAGTGATATAACCCTAACCCTAACCCTAACCCTAAGCCCCTAACCCTAACCCTAACCCTAACCCCTAACCCTAACCCTTACACCTAACACTAACCCTAACCCTAACCCTAACCCTAACCCTAACCCTAACCCCTAACAATAACCCTAACCCTAACCCTAACCCCTAACCCTAACCCTAACGCTAACCGTAACCCTAACCATATCCCTTACCCAGCCCTAACCTAACCCTAACCCTAACCCTAACCCTAAACCTAACTTGTTCCTAACATGAACAAGTTTCCAAGGAAAGAAGGTAAATGAAAATCACGACTTTGTAACCTGAATCACATGTGTGTCACTCGCTCAATTAGGAATACAGAAAAACCGAAAAGTGATATATCACACTGTACAGCACAGAAACAAGTTTTCATCGAAAGAACAGAAAAGCAAAGCACAACTTTGTAAACTAAATCACATACGTGTCACCCGTTCAATTATTAAAACAGGAAAACTGAAAAGTGATATATCACACTGTACAGCACAGAAACAAGTTTCCAACCGAAGAACAGAAATCCAAAGCACTACTTTGTAAACTAAATCACATGTATGTCGCTCGCTCAATTAGGAATACAGGGAAACCGAAAAGTGTTATCTCGCACTGTATGGCACAGAAACAAATTTCCAAAGAAAGAACAGAAACGCAAAGCACAACTTTGTAAATTAAATGACATACGTGTCGCCTGTTTAATTATTATAACAGGAAAACTGAAAAGTGATATAACGCACTGTACAGCACAGGAACAAGTTTCCATCGAAAGAACAGAAACGCAAAGTACAACTTTGTAAACTAATTCACATACGTATCGCCTGTTCAATTATTATAACAGGAAAACTGAAAAGCGATATATCACATTGTACAGCACAGGAACAAGTTTCAAATGAAAGAACAAATAATAAAATCACTAATTTGTAAACTAAATCACATGTGCGTCGCTCGCTCCATTAGGAATACAGGAAAACTGAAAAGTGATATATCTCACTGTACAGCACAAGAACAAGTTTCCAACGAAAGAACAGAAAAGCAAAGCACAACTTTGTAAACTAATTCACATATGTGTGGCCTGTTCAATTATTATAACAGGAAAACTGAAAAGTGATATAACCCTAACCCTAACCCTAACCCCTAACCCTAACCCTAACCCCTAACACTAACCCTAACCCTAACCGTAACCCTAACCATATCCCTTACCCAGCCCTAACCTAACCCTACCCCTAACCCTAACCCTAACCCTAACCCTAACCCTAACCCTAACCTTAACCCTAACTTGTTCCTAACAGGAACAATTTTCCAAGGAAAGAACATAAATGAAAAGCACTGCTTTGTAACCTGAATCACATGTGTGTCACTCGCTCAATTAGGAATACAGAAAAACCGAAAAGTGATATATCACACTGTACAGCACAGAAACAAGTTTTCATCGAAAGAACAGAAAAGCAAAGCACAACTTTGTAAACTAAATCACATACGTGTCACCCGTTCAATTATTAAAACTGGAAAACTGAAAAGTGATATATCACACTGTACAGCACAGAAACAAGTTTCCAACCGAAGAACAGAAATCCAAAGCACTACTTTGTAAACTAAATCACATGTATGTCGCTCGCTCAATTAGGAATACAGGGAAACCGAAAAGTGTTATCTCGCACTGTATGGCACAGAAACAAATTTCCAAAGAAAGAACAGAAACGCAAAGCACAACTTTGTAAATTAAATGACATACGTGTCGCCTGTTTAATTATTATAACAGGAAAACTGAAAAGTGATATAACGCACTGTACAGCACAGGAACAAGTTTCCATCGAAAGAACAGAAACGCAAAGTACAACTTTGTAAACTAATTCACATACGTATCGCCTGTTCAATTATTATAACAGGAAAACTGAAAAGCGATATATCACATTATACAGCACAGGAACAAGTTTCAAATGAAAGAACAAATAATAAAATCACTAATTTGTAAACTAAATCACATGTGCGTCGCTCGCTCCATTAGGAATACAGGAAAACTGAAAAGTGATATATCTCACTGTACAGCACAAGAACAAGTTTCCAACGAAAGAACAGAAAAGCAAAGCACAACTTTGTAAACTAATTCACATATGTGTGGCCTGTTCAATTATTATAACAGGAAAACTGAAAAGTGATATAACCCTAACCCTAACCCTAACCCCTAACCCTAACCCTAACCCCTAACACTAACCCTAACCCTAACCGTAACCCTAACCATATCCCTTACCCAGCCCTAACCTAACCCTACCCCTAACCCTAACCCTAACCCTAACCCTAACCCTAACCCTAACCTTAACCCTAACTTGTTCCTAACAGGAACAATTTTCCAAGGAAAGAACATAAATGAAAAGCACTGCTTTGTAAACTGAATCACATGTGTGTCACTCGCTCAATTAGGAATACAGGAAAACCGAAAAGTGTTATCTCGCACTGTACGGCACAGAAACAAGTTTCCATCGAAAGAACAGAAACGCAGAGCACAACTTTGTAAACTAAATCACATACGTGTCGCCCGTTCAATTATTACAACAGGAAAACTGAAAAGTGATATATCACACTGTACAGCACAGAAACAAGTTTCCAACCGAAGAACAGAAATCCAAAGCACTACTTTGTAAACTAAATGACATGTATGTCGCTCGCTCAATTAGGAATACAGGGAAACCGAAAAGTGTTATCTCACACTGTATGGCACAGAAACAAATTTCCAAAGAAAGAACAGAAACGCAAAGCACAACTTTGTAAATTAAATGACATACGTGTCACCTGTTCAAATATTATAACAGGAAAACTGAAAAGTGATATAACGCACTGTACAGCACAGAAACAAGTTTCCATCGCAAGAACAGAAACGCAAAGCACAACTTTGTAAACTAATTCACATACGTGTCGCCTGTTCAATTATTTTAACAGGAAAACTGAAAAGTGATATAACGCACTGTACAGCAAAGAAACAAGTTTCCATCGCAAGAACAGAAACGCAAAGCACAACTTTGTAAATTAAATGACATACGTTTCGCCTGTTCAATTATTATAACAGGAAAACTGAACAGTGATATATGACATTGTACAGCACAGGAACAAGTTTCAAATGAAAGAACAAAAAAGAAAATCATTAATTTGTAAACTAAATCACATGTGCGTCGCTCGCTCCATTAGGAATACAGGAAAACTGAAAAGTGATATATCTCACTGTACAGCACAAGAACAAGTTTCCAACGAAAGAACAGAAAAGCAAAGCACTACATTTAAACGGAATCACCTGTGTGTCGCTCGCTCAATTAGGAATACAGGAAAACTGAAAAGTGTTATCTCGCACTGTACGGCACAGAAACAAGATTCCATTGAAAGAATAGATACACAAAGCAAAACTTTGTAAACTAATTCACATATGTGTCGCCTGTTCAATTATTATAACAGGAAAACTAAAAAGTGATATAACGCACTGTACAGCACAGAAACAAGTTTCCATCGAAAGAACAGAAACGCAAAGCACAACTTTGTAAATTAAAGGACATACGTTTCGCCTGTTCAATTATAATAACAGGAAAACTGTAAGTGATATATCACATTGTACAGCACAGGAACAAGTTTCAAATGAAAGAACAAATAATAAAATCACTAACTTGTAAACTAAATCACATATGCGTAGCTCGCTCCATTAGGAATACAGGAAAACTGAAAAGTGATATATCTCACTGTACAGCACAAGAACAAGTTTCCAACGAAAGAACAGAAAAGCAAAGCACTACTTTAAACGGAATCACCTGTGTGTCGCTCGCTCAATTAGGAATACAGGAAAACTGAAAAGTGTTATCTCGCACTGTACGGCACAGAAACAAGATTCCATTGAAAGAATAGATACACAAAGCAAAACTTTGTAAACTAATTCACATATGTGTCGCCTGTTCAATTATTATAACAGGAAAACTGAAAAGTGATATAACCCTAACCCTAACCCTAAGCCCCTAACCCTAACCCCTAACCCTAACCCTAACACCTAACCCTAACCCTAACCCTATCCCAAACCCCTAACCCTAACCCTAACCCTAACCCTAACCCCTAACCCTAACCCTAACGCTAACCTTAACCCTAACCATATCCCTTATCCAGCACTAACCTAACCCTAACCCTAACCCTAAGCCTAATCCTAACTTGTTTCAAACAGGAACAAGTTTCCAAGGAAAGAACGTAAATGAAAAGCACTACTTTGTAAACTGAATCACATGTGTGTCACTCGCTCAATTAGGAATACAGGAAAACCGAACAGTGATATATCACACTGTATAACACAGAAACAAGTTTCTAACCGAAGAACAGAAATCCAAAGCACTACTTTGTAAACTAAATCACATGTATGTCGTTCGCTCAATTAGGAATACAAGGAAACCGAAAAGTGTTATCTCGCACTGTATGGCAAAGAAACAAATTTCCAAAGAAAGAACAGAAAGGCAAAGCACAACTTTGTAAATTAAATGACATACGTGTCGCCTGTTTAATTTTTATAACAGGAAAACTGAAAAGTGATATATCACATTGTACAGCACAAGAACAAGTTTCAAATGAAAGAACAAATAATAAAATCACTAATTTGTAAACTAAATCACATGTGCGTCGCTCGCTCCATTAGGAATACAGGAAAACTGAAAAGTGATATATCTCACTGTACAGCACAAGAACAAGTTTCCAACGAAAGAACAGAAAAGCAAAGCACAACTTTGTAAACTAATTCACATATGTGTGGCCTGTTCAATTGTTATAACAGGAAAATTGAAAAGTGATATAACCCTAACCCTAACCTCCTAACCCTAACCCTAACCCTAAACCTAACCATAACCCTAACCCCTAACCCTAGCCCTAACCCTAACCCTAACCTCTAACCCTAACCCTAACCCTAACCGTAACCCTAACCATATACCTTACCCAGCCCTAACCTAACCCTAACCCTAACCCTAACCCTAAACCTAACCCTAACCTTAACCCTAACTTGTTCCTAACAGGAACAAGTTTCCAAGGAAAGAACATAAATGAAAAGCACTGCTTTGTAAACTGAATCACATGTGTGTCACTCGCTCAATTAGGAATACAGGAAAACCGAAAAGTGTTATCTTGCACTGTACGGCACAGAAACAAGTTTCCATCGAAAGAACAGAAACGCAAAGCACAACTTTGTAAACTAAATCACATACGTGTCGCCCGTTCAATTATTACAACAGTAAAACTGAAAAGTGATATATCACACTGTACAGCACCGAAACAAGTTTCCAACCGAAGAACAGAAATCCAAAGCACTACTTTGTAAACTAAATCACATGTATGTCGCTCGCTCAATTAGGAATACAGGGAAACCGAAAAGTGTTATCTCGCACTGTATGGCACAGAAACAAGATTCCATTGAAAGAATAGATACACAAAGCAAAACTTTGTAAACTAATTCACATATGTGTCGCCTGTTCAATTATTATAACAGGAAAACTGAAAAGTGATATAACACTAACCCTAACCCTAACCCTAACCCCAAGCCCCTAACCCTAACCCTAACCCTAACCCCTAACCCTAACCATAACACCTAACCCTAACCCTAAGCCTAACCCTAAGCCACTAACCCTAACCCCTAACCCTAACCCTAACACCTAACCCTAACCCTAACCCTAACCCTAACCCCTAACCCTAACCCTAACCCTAACCCCTAACCCTAACCCTAACCCTAACCCTAACCCCTAACCCTAACCCTAACGCTAACCGTAACCCTAACCATATCCCTTACACAGCCCTAACCTAACCCTAACCCTAACCCTAACCCTAATCCTAACTTGTTCCTAACAGGAACAAGTTTCCAAGGAAAGAACGTAAATGAAAAGCACTACTTTGTAAACTGAATCACATGTGTGTCACTCGCTCAATTAGGAATACAGGAAAACCGAATAGTGATATATCAAACTGTAAAGCACAGAAACAAGTTTTCATCGAAAGAACAGAAAAGCAAAGCACAACTTTGTAAACTAAATCACATTCGTGTCACCCGTTCAATTATTACAACAGGAAAACTGAAAAGTGATATATCACACTGTACAGCACAGAAACAAGTTTCCAACGAAAGAACAGAAAAGCAAAGCACAACTTTGTAAACTAATTCACATATGTGTGGCCTGTTCAATTATTATAACAGGAAAACTGAAAAGTGATATAAACCTAACCCTAACCCTAACCCTAACCCCCTAACCCTAACCCTAACCCTAACCCTAACCCCTAACCCTAACCCTAACCCCAACCCTAACCCCTAACCCTAACCCTAACCCTAACCGTAACCCTAACCATATCCCTTACCCAGCCCTAACCTAACCCTAACCCTAATCCTAACCCTAACCCTAACCTTAACCCTAACAAGTTTCCAAGGAAAGAACATAAATGAAAAGCACTACTTTGTGAACTGAATCACATGTGTGTCTCTCGCTCATTAGGAATACAGGAAAACCTAAAAGTGTTAAATCACATACGTGTCGCCCATTCAATTATTACAACAGGAAAACTGATAAGTGATATATCACACTGTACAGCACAGAAACAAGTTTCCAACCGAAGAACAGAAATCCAAAGCACTACTTTGTAAAATAAATCACATGTATGTCGCTCGCTCAATTAGGAATACAGGGAAACCGAAAAGTGTTATCTCGCACTGTATGGCACAGAAACAAATTACCAAAGAAAGAACAGAAACGCAAAGCACAACTTTGTGAATTAAATGACATACGTGTCGCCTGCTCAATTATTATAACAGGAAAACTGAAAAGTGATATAACGCACTGCACAGCACAGGAACAAGTTTCCATCGAAAGAACAGAAACGCAAAGCACAACTTTGTAAACTAATTCACATACGTGTCGCCTGTTCAATTATTATAACAGGAAAACTGAAAAGTGATATAACGCACTGTACAGCACAGGAACAAGTTTCCATCGAAAGAACAGAAACGAAAAACACAACTTTTTAAACTAATTCACATACGTGTCGCCTGTTCAATTATTATAACAGGAAAACTGAAATGTGATATAACGCACTGTACAGCACAGAAACAAATTTCCATCGAAAGAACAGAAACGCAAAGCACAACTTTGTAAACTAATTCACATACGTGTCGCCTGTTCAATTATTATAACAGGAAAACTGAAAAGTGATATAACACTAACCCTAACCCTAACCCTAACCCTAAGCCCCTAACCCTAACCCTAACCCTAACCCCTAACCCTAACCATAACACCTAACCCTAACCCTAACCCTAACCCTAAGCCACTAACCCTAACCCCTAACCCTAACCCTAACACCTAACCCTAACCCTAACCCTAACCCTAACCCCTAACCCTAACCCTAACACTAACCGTAACCCTAACCATATCCCTTACACAGCCCTAACCTAACCCTAACCCTAACCCTAACCCTAATCCTAACTTGTTCCTAACAGGAACAAGTTTCCAAGGAAAGAACGTAAATGAAAAGCACTACTTTGTAAACTGAATCACATGTGTGTCACTCGCTCAATTAGGAAGACAGGAAAACCGAATAGTGATATATCACACTGTACAGCACAGAAACAAGTTTTCATCGAAAGAACAGAAAAGCAAAGCACAACTTTGTAAACTAAATCACATACGTGTCACCCGTTCAATTATGACAACAGGAAAACTGAAAAGTGATATATCACACTATACAGCACAGAAGCAAGTTTCCTACCGAAGAACAGAAATCCAAAGCACTACTTTGTAAACTAAATCACATGTATGTCGTTCGCTCAATTAGGAATACAGGGAAACCGAAAAGTGTTATCTCGCACTGTATGGCAAAGAAACAAATTTCCAAAGAAAGAACAGAAAGGCAAAGCACAACTTTGTAAATTAAATGACATACGTGTCGCCTGTTTAATTATTATAACAGGAAAACTGAAAAGTGATATAACGCACTGTACAGCACAGGAACAAGTTTCCATCGAAAGAACAGAAACGCAAAGCACAACTTTGTAAACTAATTCACATCCGTGTCGCCTTTTCAATTATTATAACAGGAAAACTGAAAAGTGATATAACGCACTGTACAGCACAGGAACAAGTTTCCATCGAAAGAACAGAAAGGCAAAGCACAACTTTGTAAACTAATTCACATACGTGTCGCCTGTTCAATTATTATAACAGGAAAACTGAAAAGTGATATAACGCACTGTACAGCACAGGAACAAGTTTCCATCGAAAGAACAGAAACGCAAAGCACAACTTTGTAAATTAAATGACATACGTTTCGCCTGTTCAATTATTATAACAGGAAAACTGAAAAGTGATATATCACATTGTACAGCACACGAACAAGTTTCAAATGAAAGAACAAAAAAGAAAATCACTAATTTGTAAACTAAATCAAATGTGCGTCGCTCGCTCCATTAGGAATACAGGAAAACTGAAAAGTGATATATCTCTCTGTACAGCACAAGAACAAGTTTCCAACGAAAGAACAGAAAAGCAAAGCACTACATTTAAACGGAATCACCTGTGTGTCGCTCGCTCAATTAGGAATACAGGAAAACTGAAAAGTGTTATCTCGCACTGTACGGCACAGAAACAAGATTCCATTGAAAGAATAGATACACAAAGCAAAACTTTGTAAACTAATTCACATATGTGTCGCCTGTTCAATTATTATAACAGGAAAACTGAAAAGTGATATATCACATTGTACAGAACAGGAACAAGTTTCAAATGAAAGAACAAATAATAAAATCACTAATTTGTAAACTAAATCACATGTGCGTCGCTCGCTCCATTAGGAATACAGGAAAACTGAAAAGGGATATATCTCACTGTACAACACAAGAACAAGTTTCCAACGAAAGAACAGAAAAGAAAAGCACAACTTTGTAAACTAATTCACATATGTGTCGCCTGTTCAATTATTATAACAGGAAAACTGAAAAGTGATATAACCCTAACACTAACCCTAAGCCCCTAACCCTAACCCCTAACCCTAACCCCTAACCCTAACACCTAACCCTAACCCTAACCCTAACCCTAACCCCTAACCATAACCCTAACACTAACCCTAACCCCTAACCCTAACCCTAACCCTAACCCTAACCCCTAACCCTAACCCTAACGCTAACCGTAACCCTAACCATATCCCTTACCCAGCCCTAACCTAACCCTAACCCTAACCCTAACCCTAAACCTAACTTGTTCCTAACAGGTTTCCAAGGAAAGAACGTAAATGAAAAGCACGGCTTTGTGAACTGAATCACATGTGTGTCACTCGCTCAATTAGGAATACAGGAAAACCGAAAAGTGATATATCACACTGTACAGCACAGAAACAAGTTTTCATCGAAAGAACAGAAAAGCAAAGCACAACTTTGTAAACTAAATCACATACGTGTCACCCGTTCAATTATTACAACAGGAAAACTGAAAAGTGATATATCACACTGTACAGCACAGAAACAAGTTTCCAACCGAAGAACAGAAATCCAAAGCACTACTTTGTAAACTAAATCACATGTATGTCGCTCGCTCAATTAGGAATACAGGGAAACCGAAAAGTGTTATCTCGCACTGTATGGCACAGAAACAAATTTCCAAAGAAAGAACAGAAACGCAAAGCACAACTTTGTAAATTAAATGACATACGTGTCACCTGTTTAATTATTATAACAGGAAAACTTAAAAGTGATATAACGCACTGTACAGCACAGGAACAAGTTTCCATCGAAAGAACAGAAACGCAAAGCACAACTTTGTAAACTAATTCACATACGTGTCGCCTATTCAATTATTATAACAGAAAAACTGAAAAGTGATATAACGCACTGTACAGCACAGAAACAAGTTTCCATCGAAAGAACAGAAACGCAAAGCACAACTTTTTAAACTAATTCATATACGTGTCGCCTGTTCAATTATTATAACAGGAAAACTGAAAAGTGATATAACGCACTGTACAGCACAGAAACAAGTTTCCATCGAAAGAACAGAAACGCAAAGCACAACTTTGTAAACTAATTCACATACGTGTTGCCTGTTCATTTATTATAACAGGAAAACTGAAAAGTGATATAACGCACTGTACAGCACAGAAACAAGTTTCCATCGAAAGAACAGAAACGCAAAGCACAACTTTGTAAATTAAATGACATACGTTTCGCCTGTTCAATTATTATAACAGGAAAACTGAAAAGTGATATATGACATTGTACAGCACAGGAACAAATTTCAAATGAAAGAACAAAAAAGAAAATCATTAATTTGTAAACTAAATCACATGTGCGTCGCTCGCTCCATTAGGAATACAGGAAAACTGAAAAGTGATATATCTCACTGTACAGCACAAGAACAAGTTTCCAACGAAAGAACAGAAAAGCAAAGCACAACTTTGTAAACTAATTCACATATGTGTGGCCTGTTCAATTATTATAACAGGAAAACTGAAAAGTGATATAAACCTAACCCTAACCCTAACCCTAACCCCCTAACCCTAACCCTAACCCTAACCCTAACTTCTAACCCTAACCCTAACCCTAACCCTAAACCCTAACCCTAACCCTAACCCTAACCGTAACCCTAACCATATCCCTTACCCAGCCCTAACCTAACCCTAACCCTAACCCTAACCCTAACCCTAACCCTAACCCTAACCTTAACCCTAAGAAGTTTCCAAGGAAAGAACATAAATGAAAAGCACTACTTTGTAAACTGAATCACATGTGTGTCACTCGCTCAATTAGGAATACAGGAAAACCTAAAAGTGTTAAATCACATACGTGTCGCCCATTCAATTATTACAACAGGAAAACTGAAAAGTGATAAATCACACTGTACAGCACAGAAACAAGTTTCCAACCGAAGAACAGAAATCCAAAGCACTACTTTGTAAACTAAATCACATGTGCGTCGCTCGCTCCATTAGGAATACAGGAAAACTGAAAAGGGATATATCTCACTGTACAACACAAGGACAAGTTTCCAACGAAAGAACAGAAAAGCAAAGCACAACTTTGTAAACATATTCACGTATGTGTGGCCTGTTCAATTATTATAACAGGAAAACTGAAAAGTGATATAACCCTAACCCTAACCCTAACCACTAAGCCTAACCCTAACCCTAACCCTAACCCTAACCCTAACCCCTAACCCTAACCCTAACCCTAACCGTAACCCTAACCATATCCCTTACCCAGCCCTAACCTAACCCTAACTCTAACCCTAACCCTAACCCTAACCCTAAACTTAACCCTAACTTGTTCCTAACAGGAACAAGTTTCCAAAGAAAGAACATAAATGAAAAGCACTGCTTTGTAACCTGAATCACATGTGTGTCACTCGCTCAATTAGGAATACAGGAAAACCGAAAAGTGTTATCTCGCACTGTACGGCACAGAAACAAGTTTCCATCGAAAGAACAGAAACGCAAAGCACAACTTTGTAAATTAAATGACATACGTGTCGCCTGTTCAATTATTATAACAGGAAAACTTAAAAGTGATATAACGCACTGTACAGCACAGGAACAAGTTTCCATCGAAAGAACAGAAACGCAAAGCACAACTTTGTAAACTAATTCACATCCGTGTCGCCTTTTCAATTATTATAACAGGAAAACTGAAAAGTGATATAACGCACTGTACAGCACAGGAACAAGTTTCCATCGAAAGAACAGAAAGGCAAAGCACAACTTTGTAAACTAATTCACATACGTGTCGCCTGTTCAATTATTATAACAGGAAAACTGAAAAGTGATATAACGCACTGTACAGCACAGGAACAAGTTTCCATCGAAAGAACAGAAACGCAAAGCACAACTTTGTAAATTAAATGACATACGTTTCGCCTGTTCAATTATTATAACAGGAAAACTGAAAAGTGATATATCACATTGTACAGCACACGAACAAGTTTCAAATGAAAGAACAAAAAAGAAAATCACTAATTTGTAAACTAAATCACATGTGCGTCGCTCGCTCCATTAGGAATACAGGAAAACTGAAAAGTGATATATCTCACTGTACAGCACAAGAACAAGTTTCCAACGAAAGAACAGAAAAGCAAAGCACTACATTTAAACGGAATCACCTGTGTGTCGCTCGCTCAATTAGGAATACAGGAAAACTGAAAAGTGTTATCTCGCACTGTACGGCACAGAAACAAGATTCCATTGAAAGAATAGATACACAAAGCAAAACTTTATAAACTAATTCACATATGTGTCGCCTGTTCAATTATTATAACAGGAAAACTGAAAAGTGATATAACACTAACCCTAACCCTAACCCTAACCCTAAGCCCCTAACCCTAACCCTAACCCTAACCCCTAACCCTAACCCTAACGCTAACCCTAACACCTAACCCTAACGCTAACCCTAACCCTAACCCTAACCCACTAACCCTAACCCTAACCCTAACCCTAACCCTAACCCCTAACCCTAACCCTAACGCTAACCGTAACCCTAACCATATCCCTTACCCAGCCCTAACCTAATCCTAACCCTAACCCTAACCCTAATCCTAACTTGTTCCTAACAGGAACAAGTTTCCAAGGAAAGAACCTAAATGAAAAGCTCTACTTTGTAAACTGAATCACATGTGTGTCACTCGCTCAATTAGGAATACAGGAAAACCGAAAAGTGATATATCACACTGTACAGCACAGAAACAAGTTTTCATCGAAAGAACAGAAAAGCAAAACACAACTTTGTAAACTAAATCACATACATGTCACCCGTTCAATTATTACAACAGGAAAACTGAAAAGTGATATATCACACTGTACAGCACAGAAACAAGTGTCCAACCAAAGAACAGAAATAAAAAGCACTACTTTGTAAACTAAATCACATGTATGTCGCTCGCTCAATTAGGAATACAGGGAAACCGAAAAGTGTTATCTCGCACTGTATGGCACAGAAACAAATTTCCAAAGAAAGAACAGAAACGCAAAGCACAACTTTGTAAATTAAATGACATACGTGTCGCCTGTTTATTTATTATAACAGGAAAACAGAAAAGTGATATAACGCACTGTACAGCACAGGAACAAGTTTCCATCGAAAGAACAGAAACGCAAAGCACAACTTTGTAAACTAATTCACATACGTGTCGCCTATTCAATTATTATAACAGGAAAACTGAAAAGTGATATATCACATTGTACAGAACAGGAACAAGTTTCAAATGAAAGAACAAATAATAAAATCACTAATTTGTAAACTAAATCACATGTGCGTCGCTCGCTCCATTAGGAATACAGGAAAACTGAAAAGGGATATATCTCACTGTACAACACAAGAACAAGTTTCCAACGAAAGAACAGAAAAGCAAAGCACAACTTTGTAAACTAATTCACATATGTGTCGCCTGTTCAATTATTATAACAGGAAAACTGAAAAGTGATATAACCCTAACACTAACCCTAAGCCCCTAACCCTAACCCCTAACCCTAACCCCTAACCCTAACACCTAACCCTAACCCTAACCCTAACCCTAACCCCTAACCATAACCCTAACACTAACACTAACCCCTAACCCTAACCCTAACCCTAACCCTAACCCCTAACCCTAACCCTAACGCTAACCGTAACCCTAACCATATCCCTTACCCAGCCCTAACCTAACCCTAACCCTAACCCTAAACCTAACTTGTTCCTAACAGGTTTCCAAGGAAAGAACGTAAATGAAAAGCACGGCTTTGTGAACTGAATCACATGTGTGTCACTCGCTCAATTAGGAATACAGGAAAACCGAAAAGTGATATATCACACTGTACAGCACAGAAACAAGTTTTCATCGAAAGAACAGAAAAGCAAAGCACAACTTTGTAAACTAAATCACATACGTGTCACCCGTTCAATTATTACAACAGGAAAACTGAAAAGTGATATATCACACTGTACAGCACAGAAACAAGTTTCCAACCGAAGAACAGAAATCCAAAGCACTACTTTGTAAACTAAATCACATGTATGTCGCTCGCTCAATTAGGAATACAGGGAAACCGAAAAGTGTTATCTCGCACTGTATGGCACAGAAACAAATTTCCAAAGAAAGAACAGAAACGCAAAGCACAACTTTGTAAATTAAATGACATACGTGTCGCCTGTTTAATTATTATAACAGGAAAACTTAAAAGTGATATAACGCACTGTACAGCACAGGAACAAGTTTCCATCGAAAGAACAGAAACGCAAAGCACAACTTTGTAAACTAATTCACATACGTGTCGCCTATTCAATTATTATAACAGAAAAACTGAAAAGTGATATAACGCACTGTACAGCACAGAAACAAGTTTCCATCGAAAGAACAGAAACGCAAAGCACAACTTTTTAAACTAATTCACATATGTGTCGCCTGTTCAATTATTATAACAGGAAAACTGAAAAGTGATATAACGCACTGTACAGCACAGAAACAATTTTCCATCGAAAGAACAGAAACGCAAAGCACAACATTGTAAACTAATTCACATACGTGTTGCCTGTTCATTTATTATAACAGGAAAACTGAAAAGTGATATAACGCACTGTACAGCACAGAAACAAGTTTCCATCGAAAGAACAGAAACGCAAAGCACAACTTTGTAAATTAAATGACATACGTTTCGCCTGTTCAATTATTATAACAGGAAAACTGAAAAGTGATATATGACATTGTACAGCACAGGAACAAATTTCAAATGAAAGAACAAAAAAGAAAATCATTAATTTGTAAACTAAATCACATGTGCGTCGCTCGCTCCATTAGGAATACAGGAAAACTGAAAAGTGATATATCTCACTGTACAGCACAAGAACAAGTTTCCAACGAAAGAACAGAAAAGCAAAGCACAACTTTGTAAACTAATTCACATATGTGTGGCCTGTTCAATTATTATAACAGGAAAACTGAAAAGTGATATAAACCTAACCCTAACCCTAACCCTAACCCCCTAACCCTAACCCTAACCCTAACCCTAACTTCTAACCCTAACCCTAACCCTAACCCTAACCCCTAACCCTAACCCTAACCCTAACCGTAACCCTAACCATATCCCTTACCCAGCCCTAACCTAACCCTAACCCTAACCCTAACCCTAACCCTAACCCTAACCCTAACCTTAACCCTAACAAGTTTCCAAGGAAAGAACATAAATGAAAAGCACTACTTTGTAAACTGAATCACATGTGTGTCACTCGCTCAATTAGGAATACAGGAAAACCTAAAAGTGTTAAATCACATACGTGTCGCCCATTCAATTATTACAACAGGAAAACTGAAAAGTGATAAATCACACTGTACAGCACAGAAACAAGTTTCCAACCGAAGAACAGAAATCCAAAGCACTACTTTGTAAACTAAATCACATGTGCGTCGCTCGCTCCATTAGGAATACAGGAAAACTGAAAAGGGATATATCTCACTGTACAACACAAGGACAAGTTTCCAACGAAAGAACAGAAAAGCAAAGCACAACTTTGTAAACATATTCACGTATGTGTGGCCTGTTCAATTATTATAACAGGAAAACTGAAAAGTGATATAACCCTAACCCTAACCCTAACCACTAACCCTAACCCTAACCCTAACCCTAACCCTAACCCCTAACCCTAACCCTAACCCTAACCGTAACCCTAACCATATCCCTTACCCAGCCCTAACCTAACCCTAACTCTAACCCTAACCCTAACCCTAACCCTAAACTTAACCCTAACTTGTTCCTAACAGGAACAAGTTTCCAAAGAAAGAACATAAATGAAAAGCACTGCTTTGTAACCTGAATCACATGTGTGTCACTCGCTCAATTAGGAATACAGGAAAACCGAAAAGTGTTATCTCGCACTGTACGGCACAGAAACAAGTTTCCATCGAAAGAACAGAAACGCAAAGCACAACTTTGTAAATTAAATGACATACGTGTCGCCTGTTCAATTATTATAACAGGAAAACTTAAAAGTGATATAACGCACTGTACAGCACAGGAACAAGTTTCCATCGAAAGAACAGAAACGCAAAGCACAACTTTGTAAACTAATTCACATACGTGTCGCCTGTTCAATTATTATAACAGGAAAACTGAAAAGTGATATAACGCACTGTACAACACAGAAACAAGTTTCCATCGAAAGAACAGAAAGGCAAAGCACAACTTTGTAAACTAATTCACATACGTGTCGCCTGTTCAATTATTATAACAGGAAAACTGAAAAGTGATATAACGCACTGTACAGCACAGGAACAAGTTTCCATCGAAAGAACAGAAACGCAAAGCACAACTTTGTAAATTAAATGACATACGTTTCGCCTGTTCAATTATTATAACAGGAAAACTGAAAAGTGATATATCACATTGTACAGCACACGAACAAGTTTCAAATGAAAGAACAAAAAAAAAATCACTAATTTGTAAACTAAATCACATGTGCGTCGCTCGCTCCATTAGGAATACAGGAAAACTGAAAAGTGATATATCTCTCTGTACAGCACAAGAACAAGTTTCCAACGAAAGAACAGAAAAGCAAAGCACTACATTTAAACGGAATCACCTGTGTGTCGCTCGCTCAATTAGGAATACAGGAAAACTGAAAAGTGTTATCTCGCACTGTACGGCACAGAAACAAGATTCCATTGAAAGAATAGATACACAAAGCAAAACTTTGTAAACTAATTCACATAAGTGTCGCCTGTTCAATTATTATAACAGGAAAACTGAAAAGTGATATAACACTAACCCTAACCCTAACCCTAACCCTAAGCCCCTAACCCTAACCCTAACCCTAACCCCTAACCCTAACCCTAACGCTAACCCTAACACCTAACCCTAACGCTAACCCTAACCCTAACCCTAACCCACTAACCCTAACCCTAACCCTAACCCTAACCCTAACCCCTAACCCTAACCCTAACGCTAACCGTAACCCTAACCATATCCCTTACCCAGCCCTAACCTAATCCTAACCCTAACCCTAACCCTAATCCTAACTTGTTCCTAACAGGAACAAGTTTCCAAGGAAAGAACCTAAATGAAAAGCTCTACTTTGTAAACTGAATCACATGTGTGTCACTCGCTCAATTAGGAATACAGGAAAACCTAAAAGTGATATATCACACTGTACAGCACAGAAACAAGTTTTCATCGAAAGAACAGAAAAGCAAAGCACAACTTTGTAAACTAAATCACATACATGTCACCCGTTCAATTATTACAACAGGAAAACTGAAAAGTGATATATCACACTGTACAGCACAGAAACAAGTGTCCAACCAAAGAACAGAAATAAAAAGCACTACTTTGTAAACTAAATCACATGTATGTCGCTCGCTCAATTAGGAATACAGGGAAACCGAAAAGTGTTATCTCGCACTGTATGGCACAGAAACAAATTTCCAAAGAAAGAACAGAAACGCAAAGCACAACTTTGTAAATTAAATGACATACGTGTCGCCTGTTTATTTATTATAACAGGAAAACAGAAAAGTGATATAACGCACTGTACAGCACAGGAACAAGTTTCCATCGAAAGAACAGAAACGCAAAGCACAACTTTGTAAACTAATTCACATACGTGTCGCCTATTCAATTATTATAACAGGAAAACTGAAAAGTGATATATCACATTGTACAGAACAGGAACAAGTTTCAAATGAAAGAACAAATAATAAAATCACTAATTTGTAAACTAAATCACATGTGCGTCGCTCGCTCCATTAGGAATACAGGAAAACTGAAAAGGGATATATCTCACTGTACAACACAAGAACAAGTTTCCAACGAAAGAACAGAAAAGCAAAGCACAACTTTGTAAACTAATTCACATATGTGTCGCCTGTTCAATTATTATAACAGGAAAACTGAAAAGTGATATAACCCTAACACTAACCCTAAGCCCCTAACCCTAACCCCTAACCCTAACCCCTAACCCTAACACCTAACCCTAACCCTAACCCTAACCCTAACCCCTAACCATAACCCTAACACTAACACTAACCCCTAACCCTAACCCTAACCCTAACCCTAACCCCTAACCCTAACCCTAACGCTAACCGTAACCCTAACCATATCCCTTACCCAGCCCTAACCTAACCCTAACCCTAACCCTAAACCTAACTTGTTCCTAACAGGTTTCCAAGGAAAGAACGTAAATGAAAAGCACGGCTTTGTGAACTGAATCACATGTGTGTCACTCGCTCAATTAGGAATACAGGAAAACCGAAAAGTGATATATCACACTGTACAGCACAGAAACAAGTTTTCATCGAAAGAACAGAAAAGCAAAGCACAACTTTGTAAACTAAATCACATACGTGTCACCCGTTCAATTATTACAACAGGAAAACTGAAAAGTGATATATCACACTGTACAGCACAGAAACAAGTTTCCAACCGAAGAACAGAAATCCAAAGCACTACTTTGTAAACTAAATCACATGTATGTCGCTCGCTCAATTAGGAATACAGGGAAACCGAAAAGTGTTATCTCGCACTGTATGGCACAGAAACAAATTTCCAAAGAAAGAACAGAAACGCAAAGCACAACTTTGTAAATTAAATGACATACGTGTCGCCTGTTTAATTATTATAACAGGAAAACTTAAAAGTGATATAACGCACTGTACAGCACAGGAACAAGTTTCCATCGAAAGAACAGAAACGCAAAGCACAACTTTGTAAACTAATTCACATACGTGTCGCCTATTCAATTATTATAACAGAAAAACTGAAAAGTGATATAACGCACTGTACAGCACAGAAACAAGTTTCCATCGAAAGAACAGAAACGCAAAGCACAACTTTTTAAACTAATTCACATATGTGTCGCCTGTTCAATTATTATAACAGGAAAACTGAAAAGTGATATAACGCACTGTACAGCACAGAAACAATTTTCCATCGAAAGAACAGAAACGCAAAGCACAACATTGTAAACTAATTCACATACGTGTTGCCTGTTCATTTATTATAACAGGAAAACTGAAAAGTGATATAACGCACTGTACAGCACAGAAACAAGTTTCCATCGAAAGAACAGAAACGCAAAGCACAACTTTGTAAATTAAATGACATACGTTTCGCCTGTTCAATTATTATAACAGGAAAACTGAAAAGTGATATATGACATTGTACAGCACAGGAACAAATTTCAAATGAAAGAACAAAAAAGAAAATCATTAATTTGTAAACTAAATCACATGTGCGTCGCTCGCTCCATTAGGAATACAGGAAAACTGAAAAGTGATATATCTCACTGTACAGCACAAGAACAAGTTTCCAACGAAAGAACAGAAAAGCAAAGCACAACTTTGTAAACTAATTCACATATGTGTGGCCTGTTCAATTATTATAACAGGAAAACTGAAAAGTGATATAAACCTAACCCTAACCCTAACCCTAACCCCCTAACCCTAACCCTAACCCTAACCCTAACTTCTAACCCTAACCCTAACCCTAACCCTAACCCCTAACCCTAACCCTAACCCTAACCGTAACCCTAACCATATCCCTTACCCAGCCCTAACCTAACCCTAACCCTAACCCTAACCCTAACCCTAACCCTAACCCTAACCTTAACCCTAACAAGTTTCCAAGGAAAGAACATAAATGAAAAGCACTACTTTGTAAACTGAATCACATGTGTGTCACTCGCTCAATTAGGAATACAGGAAAACCTAAAAGTGTTAAATCACATACGTGTCGCCCATTCAATTATTACAACAGGAAAACTGAAAAGTGATAAATCACACTGTACAGCACAGAAACAAGTTTCCAACCGAAGAACAGAAATCCAAAGCACTACTTTGTAAACTAAATCACATGTGCGTCGCTCGCTCCATTAGGAATACAGGAAAACTGAAAAGGGATATATCTCACTGTACAACACAAGGACAAGTTTCCAACGAAAGAACAGAAAAGCAAAGCACAACTTTGTAAACATATTCACGTATGTGTGGCCTGTTCAATTATTATAACAGGAAAACTGAAAAGTGATATAACCCTAACCCTAACCCTAACCACTAACCCTAACCCTAACCCTAACCCTAACCCTAACCCCTAACCCTAACCCTAACCCTAACCGTAACCCTAACCATATCCCTTACCCAGCCCTAACCTAACCCTAACTCTAACCCTAACCCTAACCCTAACCCTAAAATTAACCCTAACTTGTTCCTAACAGGAACAAGTTTCCAAAGAAAGAACATAAATGAAAAGCACTGCTTTGTAACCTGAATCACATGTGTGTCACTCGCTCAATTAGGAATACAGGAAAACCGAAAAGTGTTATCTCGCACTGTACGGCACAGAAACAAGTTTCCATCGAAAGAACAGAAACGCAAAGCACAACTTTGTAAATTAAATGACATACGTGTCGCCTGTTCAATTATTATAACAGGAAAACTTAAAAGTGATATAACGCACTGTACAGCACAGGAACAAGTTTCCATCGAAAGAACAGAAACGCAAAGCACAACTTTGTAAACTAATTCACATACGTGTCGCCTGTTCAATTATTATAACAGGAAAACTGAAAAGTGATATAACGCACTGTACAACACAGAAACAAGTTTCCATCGAAAGAACAGAAAGGCAAAGCACAACTTTGTAAACTAATTCACATACGTGTCGCCTGTTCAATTATTATAACAGGAAAACTGAAAAGTGATATAACGCACTGTACAGCACAGGAACAAGTTTCCATCGAAAGAACAGAAACGCAAAGCACAACTTTGTAAATTAAATGACATACGTTTCGCCTGTTCAATTATTATAACAGGAAAACTGAAAAGTGATATATCACATTGTACAGCACACGAACAAGTTTCAAATGAAAGAACAAAAAAAAAATCACTAATTTGTAAACTAAATCACATGTGCGTCGCTCGCTCCATTAGGAATACAGGAAAACTGAAAAGTGATATATCTCTCTGTACAGCACAAGAACAAGTTTCCAACGAAAGAACAGAAAAGCAAAGCACTACATTTAAACGGAATCACCTGTGTGTCGCTCGCTCAATTAGGAATACAGGAAAACTGAAAAGTGTTATCTCGCACTGTACGGCACAGAAACAAGATTCCATTGAAAGAATAGATACACAAAGCAAAACTTTGTAAACTAATTCACATAAGTGTCGCCTGTTCAATTATTATAACAGGAAAACTGAAAAGTGATATAACACTAACCCTAACCCTAACCCTAACCCTAAGCCCCTAACCCTAACCCTAACCCTAACTCCTAACCCTAACCCTAACCCTAACCCCTAACCCTAACCCTAACGCTAACCCTAACACCTAACCCTAACGCTAACCCTAACCCTAACCCTAACCCACTAACCCTAACCCTAACCCTAACCCTAACCCTAACCCTAACCCCTAACCCTAACCCTAACGCTAACCGTAACCCTAACCATATCCCTTACCCAGCCCTAACCTAATCCTAACCCTAACCCTAACCCTAATCCTAACTTGTTCCTAACAGGAACAAGTTTCCAAGGAAAGAACCTAAATGAAAAGCTCTACTTTGTAAACTGAATCACATGTGTGTCACTCGCTCAATTAGGAATACAGGAAAACCGAAAAGTGATATATCACACTGTACAGCACAGAAACAAGTTTTCATCGAAAGAACAGAAAAGCAAAGCACAACTTTGTAAACTAAATCACATACGTGTCACCCGTTCAATTATTACAACAGGAAAACTGAAAAGTGATATATCACACTGTACAGCACAGAAACAAGTGTCCAACCAAAGAACAGAAATAAAAAGCACTACTTTGTAAACTAAATCACATGTATGTCGCTCGCTCAATTAGGAATACAGGGAAACCGAAAAGTGTTATCTCGCACTGTATGGCACAGAAACAAATTTCCAAAGAAAGAACAGAAACGCAAAGCACAACTTTGTAAATTAAATGACATACGTGTCGCCTGTTTATTTATTATAACAGGAAAACAGAAAAGTGATATAACGCACTGTACAGCACAGGAACAAGTTTCCATCGAAAGAACAGAAACGCAAAGCACAACTTTGTAAACTAATTCACATACGTGTCGCCTATTCAATTATTATAACAGGAAAACTGAAAAGTGATATATCACATTGTACAGAACAGGAACAAGTTTCAAATGAAAGAACAAATAATAAAATCACTAATTTGTAAACTAAATCACATGTGCGTCGCTCGCTCCATTAGGAATACAGGAAAACTGAAAAGGGATATATCTCACTGTACAACACAAGAACAAGTTTCCAACGAAAGAACAGAAAAGCAAAGCACAACTTTGTAAACTAATTCACATATGTGTCGCCTGTTCAATTATTATAACAGGAAAACTGAAAATTGATATAACCCTAACACTAACCCTAAGCCCCTAACCCTAACCCCTAACCCTAACCCCTAACCCTAACACCTAACCCTAACCCTAACCCTAACCCTAACCCCTAACCATAACCCTAACACTAACCCTAACCCCTAACCCTAACCCTAACCCTAACCCTAACCCCTAACCCTAACCCTAACGCTAACCGTAACCCTAACCATATCCCTTACCCAGCCCTAACCTAACCCTAACCCTAACCCTAACCCTAAACCTAACTTGTTCCTAACAGGTTTCCAAGGAAAGAACGTAAATGAAAAGCACGGCTTTGTGAACTGAATCACATGTGTGTCACTCGCTCAATTAGGAATACAGGAAAACCGAAAAGTGATATATCACACTGTACAGCACAGAAACAAGTTTTCATCGAAAGAACAGAAAAGCAAAGCACAACTTTGTAAACTAAATCACATACGTGTCACCCGTTCAATTATTACAACAGGAAAACTGAAAAGTGATATATCACACTGTACAGCACAGAAACAAGTTTCCAACCGAAGAACAGAAATCCAAAGCACTACTTTGTAAACTAAATCACATGTATGTCGCTCGCTCAATTAGGAATACAGGGAAACCGAAAAGTGTTATCTCGCACTGTATGGCACAGAAACAAATTTCCAAAGAAAGAACAGAAACGCAAAGCACAACTTTGTAAATTAAATGACATACGTGTTGCCTGTTTAATTATTATAACAGGAAAACTTAAAAGTGATATAACGCACTGTACAGCACAGGAACAAGTTTCCATCGAAAGAACAGAAACGCAAAGCACAACTTTGTAAACTAATTCACATACGTGTCGCCTATTCAATTATTATAACAGAAAAACTGAAAAGTGATATAACGCACTGTACAGCACAGAAACAAGTTTCCATTGAAAGAACAGAAACGCAAAGCACAACTTTTTAAACTAATTCACATACGTGTCGCCTGTTCAATTATTATAACAGGAAAACTGAAAAGTGATATAACACACTGTACAGCACAGAAACAAGTTTCCATCGAAAGAACAGAAACGCAAAGCACAACATTGTAAACTAATTCACATACGTGTTGCCTGTTCATTTATTATAACAGGAAAACTGAAAAGTGATATGACGCACTGTACAGCACAGAAACAAGTTTCCATCGAAAGAACAGAAACGCAAAGCACAACTTTGTAAATTAAATGACATACGTTTCGCCTGTTCAATTATTATAACAGGAAAACTGAAAAGTGATATATGACATTGTACAGCACAGGAACAAATTTCAAATGAAAGAACAAAAAAGAAAATCATTAATTTGTAAACTAAATCACATGTGCGTCGCTCGCTCCATTAGGAATACAGGAAAACTGAAAAGTGATATATCTCACTGTACAGCACAAGAACAAGTTTCCAACGAAAGAACAGAAAAGCAAAGCACTACATTTAAACGGAATCACCTGTGTGTCGCTCGCTCAATTAGGAATACAGGAAAACTGAAAAGTGTTATCTCGCACTGTACGGCACAGAAACAAGATTCCATTGAAAGAATAGATACACAAAGCACAACTTTGTAAACTAATTCACATATGTGTCGCCTGTTTAATTATTATAACAGGAAAACTGAAAAGTGATATAACACTAACCCTAACCCTAACCCTAATCCCCTAACCCTAACCCTAACCCTAACCCCTAACCCTAACCCTAACACCTAACCCTAACCCTAACCCTAACCCTAACCCTAACCCCTAACCCTAACCCTAACCCTAACTCTAAGCCCCTAACCCTAACCCTAACCCTAACCCGTAACCCTAACCCTAACACCTAACCCTAACCCTAACCCTAACCCTAACCCCTAACCCTAACCCTAACCCTAACCCCTAACCCTAACCCTAACCCTAACCCTAACCCCTAACCCTAACCCTAACGCTAACCGTAACCCTAACCATATCCCTTACCCAGCCCTAACCTAACCCTAACCCTAAACCTAACTTGTTCCTAACAGGAACAAGTTTCCAAGGAAAGAACGTAAATGAAAAGCACGACTTTGTAAACTGAATCACATGTGTGTCACTCGCTCAATTAGGAATACAGGAAAACCGAAAAGTGATATATCACACTGTACAGCACAGAAACAAGTTTTCATCGAAAGAACAGAAAAGCAAAGCACAACTTTGTAAAATAAATCACATACGTGTCACCCGTTCAATTATTACAACAGGAAAACTGAAAAGTGATATATCACACTGTACAGCACAGAAACAAGTTTCCAACCGAAGAACAGAAATCCAAAGCACTACTTTGTAAACTAAAACACATGTATGTCGCTCGCTCAATTAGGAATACAGGGAAACCGAAAAGTGTTATCTCGCACTGTATGGCACAGAAACAAATTTCCAAAGAAAGAACAGAAACTCAAAGGACAACTTTGTAAATTAAAAGAAATACGTGTCGCCTGTTTAATTATTATAACAGGAAAACTGAAAAGTGATATAACGCACTGTACAGCACAGGCACAAGTTTCCATCGAAAGAACAGAAACGCAAAGTACAACTTTGTAAACTAATTCACATACGTGTCGCCTGTTCAATTATTATAACAGGAAAACTAAAAAGTGATATATCACATTGTACAGCACAGGAACAAGTTTCAAATGAAAGAACAAATAATAAAATCACTAATTTGTAAACTAAATCACATGTGCATCGCTCGCTCCATTAGGAATACAGAAAAACTGAAAAGTGATATATCTCACTGTACAGCACAAGAACAAGTTTCCAACGAAAGAACAGAAAAGCAAAGCACAACTTTGTAAACTAATTCACATATGTGTGGCCTCTTCAATTATTATAACAGGAAAACTGAAAAGTGATATAACCCTAACCCTAACCCTAACCCTAACCCCTAACCCTAACCCTAACCCTAACCCCTAACCCTAACCCTAACCCTAACCCCTAACCCTAACCCTAACCCTAACCGTAACCCTAACCATATCCCTTACCCAGCCCTAACCTAACCCTAACCCTAACCCTAACCCTAACCCTAACCTTAACCCTAACTTGTTCCTAACAGGAACAAGTTTCCAAGGAAAGAACATAAATGAAAAGCACTGCTTTGTAAACTGAATCACATGTGTTTCACTCGCTCAATTAGGAATACAGGAAAACCGAAAAGTGTTATATCGCACGGTACGGCACAGAAACAACTTTCCATCGAAAGAACAGAAACGCAAAGCACAACTTTGTGAATTAAATGACATACGTGTCGCCTGTTTAATTATTATAACAGGAAAACTGAAAAGTGATATAACGCACTGTACAGCACAAGAACAAGTTTCCATCGAAAGAACAGAAACGCAAAGTACAACTTTGTAAACTAATTCACATACGTGTCGCCTGTTCAATTATTATAACAGGAAAACTGAAAAGTGATATATCACATTGTACAGCACAGGAACAAGTTTCAAATGAAAGAACAAATAATAAAATCACTAATTTGTAAACTAAATCACATGTGCGTCGCTCGCTCCATTAGGAATACAGGAAAACTGAAAAGTGATATATCTCACTGTACAGCACAAGAACAAGTTTCCAACGAAAGAACAGAAAAGCAAAGCACAACTTTGTAAACTAATTCACATATGTGTGGCCTGTTCAATTATTATAACAGGAAAACTGAAAAGTGATATATCCCTAACCCTAACCCTAACCCCTAACCCTAACCCTAACCCTAACCCTAACCCCTTACCCTAACCCTAACCCTAACCGTAACCCTAACCATATCCCTTACCCAGCCCTAACCTAACCGTACCCCTAACCCTAACCCTAACCCTAACCCTAACCTTAACCCTAACTTGTTCCTACCAGGAACAAGTTTCCAAGGAAAGAACATAAATGAAAAGCACTGCTTTGTAAACTGAATCACATGTGTGTCACTCGCTCAATTAGGAATACAGGAAAACCGAAAAGTGTTATCTCGCACTGTATGGCACAGAAACAAGTTTCCATCGAAAGAACAGAAACGCAAAGCACAACTTTGTAAAGTAAATCACATACGTGTCGCAGATTCAATTATTACAACAGGAAAACTGAAAAGTGATATATCACACTGTACAGCACAGAAACAAGTTTCCAACCGAAGAACAGAAATCCAAAGCACTACTTTGTAAACTAAATCACATGTATGTCGCTCGCTCAATTAGGAATACAGGGAAACCGAAAAGTGTTATCTCGCACTGTATGGCACAGAAACAATTTTCCAAAGAAAGAACATAAACGGAAAGCACAACTTTGTAAATTAAATGACATACGTGTCGCCTGTTCAATTATTATAACAGGAAAACTGAAAAGTGATATAACGCACTGTACAGCACAGGAACAAGTTTCCATCGAAAGAACAGAAACACAAAGCACAACTTTGTAAACTAATTCACATACGTGTCGCTTGTTCAATTATTATAGCAGGAAAACTGAAAAGTGATATAACGCACTGTACAGCCCAGGAACAAGTTTCCATCGAAAGAACAGAAACGCAAAGCACAACTTTGTAAACTAATTCACATACGTGTCGCCAGTTCAATTATTATAACAGGAAAACTGAAAAGTGATATAACGCACTGTAAAGCACAGAAACAAGTTTCCATTGAATGAACAGAAACGCAAAGCACAACTTTGTAAATTAAATGACATACGTTTCGCCTGTTCAATTATTATAACAGGAAAACTGAAAAGTGATATATGACATTGTACAGCACAGGAACAAGTTTCAAATGAAAGAACAAAAAAGAAAATCATTAATTTGTAAACTAAATCACATGTGCGTTGCTCGCTCCATTAGGAATACAGGAAAACTGAAAAGTGATATATCTCACTGTACAGCACAAGAACAAGTTTCCAACGAAAGAACAGAAAAGCAAAGCACTACATTTAAACGGAATCACCTGTGTGTCGCTTGCTCAATTAGGAATACAGGAAAACTGAAAAGTGTTATCTCGCACTGTACGGCACAGAAACAAGATTCCATTGAAAGAGTAGATACACAAAGCACAACTTTGTAAACTAATTCACATATGTGTCGCCTGTTCAATTATTATAACAGGAAAACTGAAAAGAGATATAACACTAACCCTAACCCTAACCCTAACCCTAAGCCCCTAACCCTAACCCTAACCCCTAACCCTAACCCTAACCCTAACCCTAACCCTAACCCCTAACCCTAACCCTAACCCTAACCCTAACCCCTAACCCTAACCCTAACCCTAACCCTAACCCCTAACCCTAACCCTAACGCTAACCGTAACCCTAACCATATCCCTTACCCAGCCCTAACCTAACCCTAACCCTAACCCTAACCCTAAACCTAACTTGTTCCTAACAGGAACAAGTTTCCAAGGAAAGAACGTAAATGAAAAGCACAACTTTGTAAACTGAATCACATGTGTGTCACTCGCTCAATTAGGAATACAGGAAAACCGAAAAGTGATATATCACACTGTACAGCACAGAAACAAGTTTTCATCGAAAGAACAGAAAAGCAAAGCACAACTTTGTAAACTAAATCACATACGTGTCACCCGTTCAATTATTACAACAGGAAAACTGAAAAGTGATATATCACACTGTACAGCACAGAAACAAGTTTCCAACCGAAGAACAGAAATAAAAGCACTACTTTGTAAACTAAATCACATGTATGTCGCTCGCTCAATTAGGAATACAGGGACACCGAAAAGTGTTATCTCGCACTGTATGGCACAGAAACAAATTTCCAAAGAAAGAACAGAAACGCAAAGGACAACTTTGTAAATTAAATGACATACGTGTCGCCTGTTTAATTATTATAACAGGAAAATTGAAAAGTGATATAACGCACTGTACAGCACAGGCACAAGTTTCCATCGAAAGAACAGAAACGCAAAGTACAACTTTGTAAACTAATTCACATACGTGTCGCCTGTTCAATTATTATAACAGGAAAACTGAAAAGTGATATATCACATTGTACAGCACAGGAACAAGTTTCAAATGAAAGAACAAATAATAAAATCACTAATTTGTAAACTAAATCACATGTGCGTCGCTCGCTCCATTAGGAATACAGAAAAACTGAAAAGTGATATATCACATTGTACAGCACAGGAACAAGTTTCAAATGAAAGAACAAATAATAAAATCACTAATTTGTAAACTATATCACATGTGCGTCGCTCGCTCCATTAGGAATACAGGAAAACTGAAAAGTGATATATCTCACTGTACAGCACAAGAACAAGTTTCCAACGAAAGAACAGAAAAGCAAAGCACAACTTTGTAAACTAATTCACATATGTGTGGCCTGTTCAATTATTATAACAGGAAAACTGAAAAGTGATATATCCCTAACCCTAACCCTAACCCCTAACCCTAACCCTAACCCTAACCCTAACCCCTTACCCTAACCCTAACCCTAACCGTAACCCTAACCATATCCCTTACCCAGCCCTAACCTAACCGTACCCCTAACCCTAACCCTAACCCTAACCCTAACCTTAACCCTAACTTGTTCCTACCAGGAAAAAGTTTCCAAGGAAAGAACATAAATGAAAAGCACTGCTTTGTAAACTGAATCACATGTGTGTCACTCGCTCAATTAGGAATACAGGAAAACCGAAAAGTGTTATCTCGCACTGTATGGCACAGAAACAAGTTTCCATCGAAAGAACAGAAACGCAAAGCACAACTTTGTAAACTAAATCACATACGTGTCGCAGATTCAATTATTACAACAGGAAAACTGAAAAGTGATATATCACACTGTACAGCACAGAAACAAGTTTCCAACCGAAGAACAGAAATCCAAAGCACTACTTTGTAAACTAAATCACATGTATGTCGCTCGCTCAATTAGGAATACAGGGAAACCGAAAAGTGTTATCTCGCACTGTATGGCACAGAAACAATTTTCCAAAGAAAGAACATAAACGGAAAGCACAACTTTGTAAATTAAATGACATACGTGTCGCCTGTTCAATTATTATAACAGGAAAACTGAAAAGTGATATAACGCACTGTACAGCACAGGAACAAGTTTCCATCGAAAGAACAGAAACGCAAAGCACAACTTTGTAAACTAATTCACATACGTGTCGCTTGTTCAATTATTATAGCAGGAAAACTGAAAAGTGATATAACGCACTGTACAGCCCAGGAACAAGTTTCCATCGAAAGAACAGAAACGCAAAGCACAACGTTGTAAACTAATTCACATACGTGTCGCCAGTTCAATTATTATAACAGGAAAACTGAAAAGTGATATAACGCACTGTAAAGCACAGAAACAAGTTTCCATTGAACGAACAGAAACGCAAAGCACAACTTTGTAAATTAAATGACATACGTTTCGCCTGTTCAATTATTATAACAGGAAAACTGAAAAGTGATATATCACATTGTACAGCACACGAACAAGTTTCAAATGAAAGAACAAAAAAGAAAATCATTAATTTGTAAACTAAATCACATGTGCGTTGCTCGCTCCATTAGGAATACAGGAAAACTGAAAAGTGATATATCTCACTGTACAGCACAAGAACAAGTTTCCAACGAAAGAACAGAAAAGCAAAGCACTACATTTAAACGGAATCACCTGTGTGTCGCTTGCTCAATTAGGAATACAGGAAAACTGAAAAGTGTTATCTCGCACTGTACGGCACAGAAACAAGATTCCATTGAAAGAATAGATACACAAAGCACAACTTTGTAAACTAATTCACATATGTGTCGCCTGTTCAATTATTATAACAGGAAAACTGAAAAGTGATATAACACTAACCCTAACCCTAACCCTAACCCTAAGCCCCTAACCCTAACCCTAACCCCTAACCCTAACCCTAACCCTAACCCTAACCCTAACCCCTAACCCTAACCCTAACCCTAACCCTAACCCCTAACCCTAACCCTAACCCTAACCCTAACCCCTAACCCTAACCCTAACGCTAACCGTAACCCTAACCATATCCCTTACCTAGCCCTAACCTAACCCTAACCCTAACCCTAACCCTAAACCTAACTTGTTCCTAACAGGAACAAGTTTCCAAGGAAAGAACGTAAATGAAAAGCACAACTTTGTAAACTGAATCACATGTGTGTCACTCGCTCAATTAGGAATACAGGAAAACCGAAAAGTGATATATCACACTCTACAGCACAGAAACAAGTTTTCATCGAAAGAACAGAAAAGCAAAGCACAACTTTGTAAACTAAATCACATACGTGTCACCCGTTCAATTATTACAACAGGAAAACTGAAAAGTGATATATCACACTGTACAGCACAGAAACAAGTTTCCAACCGAAGAACAGAAATCCAAAGCACTACTTTGTAAACTAAATCACATGTATGTCGCTCGCTCAATTAGGAATACAGGGAAACCGAAAAGTGTTATCTCGCACTGTATGGCACAGAAACAAATTTCCAAAGAAAGAACAGAAACGCAAAGGACAACTTTGTAAATTAAATGACATACGTGTCGCCTGTTTAATTATTATAACAGGAAAATTGAAAAGTGATATAACGCACTGTACAGCACAGGCACAAGTTTCCATCGAAAGAACAGAAACGCAAAGTACAACTTTGTAAACTAATTCACATACATGTCGCCTGTTCAATTATTATAACAGGAAAACTGAAAAGTGATATATCACATTGTACAGCACAGGAACAAGTTTCAAATGAAAGAACAAATAATAAAATCACTAATTTGTAAACTAAATCACATGTGCGTCGCTCGCTCCATTAGGAATACAGAAAAACTGAAAAGTGATATATCTCACTGTACAGCACAAGAACAAGTTTCCAACGAAAGAACAGAAAAGCAAAGCACAACTTTGTAAACTAATTCACATATGTGTGGCCTCTTCAATTATTATAACAGGAAAACTGAAAAGTGATATAACCCTAACCCTAACCCTAACCCTAACCCCTAACCCTAACCCTAACCCTAACCGTAACCCTAACCATATCCCTTACCCAGCCCTAACCTAACCCTACCCCTACCCCTAACCCTAACCCTAACCCTAACCCTAACCTTAACCCTAACTTGTTCCTAACAGGAACAAGTTTCCAAGGAAAGAACATAAATGAAAAGCACTGCTTTGTAAACTGAATCACATGTGTTTCACTCGCTCAATTAGGAATACAGCAAAACCGAAAAGTGTTATATCGCACTTTACGGCACAGAAACAACTTTCCATCGAAAGAACAGAAACGCAAAGCACAACTTTGTAAACTAATTCACATATGTGTGGCCTGTTCAATTATTATAACAGGAAAACTGAAAAGTGATATATCCCTAACCCTAACCCTACCCCTATCCCTAACCCTAACCCTAACCCTAACCCTAACCCTAACCTTAACCCTAACTTGTTCCTACCAGGAACAAGTTTCCAAGGAAAGAACATAAATGAAAAGCACTGCTTTGTAAACTGAATCACATGTGTGTCACTCGCTCAATTAGGAATACAGGAAAACCGAACAGTGTTATCTCGCACTGTATGGCACAGAAACAAGTTTCCAGAGAAAGAACAGAAACGCAAAGCACAACTTTGTAAACTAAATCACATACGTGTCGCCGGGTCAATTATTACAACAGGAAAACTGAAAAGTGATATATCACACTGTACAGCACAGAAACAAGTTTCCAACCGAAGAACAGAAATCCAAAGCACTACTTTGTAACCTAAATCACATGTATGTCGCTCGCTCAATTAGGAATACAGGGAAACCGAAAAGTGTTATCTCGCACTGTATGGCACAGAAACAATTTTCCAAAGAAAGAACATAAACGGAAAGCACAACTTTGTAAATTAAATGACATACGTGTCGCCTGTTCAATTATTATAACAGGAAAACTTAAAAGTGATATAACGCACTGTACAGCACAGGAACAAGTTTCATTCGAAAGAACAGAAACGCAAAGCACAACTTTGTAAACTAATTCACATACGTGTCGCCTGTTCAATTATTATAACAGGAAAACTGTAAAGTGATATAACGCACTGTACAGCCCAGGAACAAGTTTCCATCGAAAGAACAGAAACGCAAAGCACAACTTTGTAAACTAATTCACATACGTGTCGCCTGTTCAATTATTATAACAGGAAAACTGAAAAGTGATATAACGCACTGTACAGCACACAAACAAGTTTCCATCGAAAGAACAGAAACGCAAAGCACAACTTTGTAAAGTAATTCACATACGTGTCGCCTGTTCAATTATTATAACAGGAAAACTGAAAAGTGATATAACGCACTGTAAAGCACAGAAACAAGTTTCCATCGAAAGAACAGAAACGCAAAGCACAACTTTGTAAATTAAATGACATACGTTTCGCCTGTTCAATTATTATAACAGGAAAACTGAAAAGTGATATATGACATTGTACAGCACAGGAACAAGTTTCAAATGAAAGAACAAAAAAGAAAATCATTAATTTGTAAACTAAATCACATGTGCGTTGCTCGCTCCATTAGGAATACAGGAAAACTGAAAAGTGATATATCTCACTGTACAGCACAAGAACAAGTTTCCAACGAAAGAACAGAAAAGCAAAGCACTACGTTTAAAAGGAATCACCTGTGTGTCGCTTGCTCAATTAGGAATACAGGAAAACTGAAAAGTGTTATCTCGCACTGTACGGCACAGAAACAAGATTCCATTGAAAGAATAGATACACAAAGCACAACTTTGTAAACTAATTCACATATGTGTCGCCTGTTCAATTATTATAACAGGAAAACTGAAAAGTGATATAACACTAACCCTAACCCTAGCCCTAAGCCCCTAACACTAACCCTAACCCTAACCCCTAATCCTAACCCTAACACCTAACCCTAACCCTAACCCTAACACTAACCCTAACCCCTAACCCTAACCCTAACACTAACCCTAACCCTAACCCCTAACCCTAACCCTAACCCTAAACCTAACCCCTAACCCTAACCCTAACTCTAACCGTAACCCTAACCATATCCTTTACCCAGCCCTAACCTAACCCTAACCCTAACCATAACCCTAAACCTAACTTGTTCCTAACAGGTTTCCAAGGAAAGAACGTAAATGAAAAGCACGACTTTGTAAACTGTATCACATGTGTGTCACTCGCTCAATTAGGAATACAGGAAAACCGAAAAGTGATATATCACACTGTACAGCACAGAAACAAGTTTTCATCGAAAGAACAGAAAAGCAAAGCACAACTTTGTAAACTAAATCAGATACGTGTCACCCGTTCAATTATTAGAACAGGAAAACTGAAAAGTGATATATCACACTGTACAGCACAGAAACAAGTTTCCAACCGAAGAACAGAAATCCAAAGCACTACTTTGTAAACTAAATCACATGTATGTCGCTCGCTCAATTAGGAATACAGGGAAACCGAAAAGTGTTATCTCGCACTGTATGGCACAGAAACAATTTTCCAAAGAAAGAACAGAAACGGAAAGCACAACTTTGTAAATTAAATGACATACGTGTCGCCTGTTCAATTATTATAACAGGAAAACTGAAAAGTGATATATGACATTGTACAGCACAGGAACAAGTTTCAAATGAAAGAACAAAAAAGAAAATCATTAATTTGTAAACTAAATCACATGTGCGTCGCGCGCTCCATTAGGAATACAGGAAAACTGAAAAGTGATATATCTCACTGTACAGCACAAGAACAAGTTTCCAACGAAAGAACAGAAAAGCAAAGCACTACATTTAAACGGAATCACCTGTGTGTCGCTCGCTCAATTAGGAATACAGGAAAACTGAAAAGTGTTATCTCGCACTGTACGGCACAGAAACAAGATTCCATTGAAAGAATAGATACACAAAGCAAAACTTTGTAAACTAATTCACATATGTGTCGCCTGTTCAATTATTATAACAGGAAAACTGAAAAGTGATATAACACTAACCCTAACCCTAACCCTAACCCTAAGCCCCTAACCCTAACCCTAACCCCTAACCCTAACCCTAACACCTAACCCTAACCCTAACCCTAACCCTAACCCTAACCCCTAACCCTAACCCTAACCCTAACCCTAACCCTAACCCCTAACCCTAACCCTAACCCTAACCGTAACCCTAACCATATCCCTTACCCAGCCCTAACCTAACCCTACCCCTAACCCTAACCCTAACCCTAACCCTAACCCTAACCTTAACCCTAAGGAAAGAACATAAATGAAAAGCACTGCTTTGTAAACTGAATCACATGTGTTTCACTCGCTCAATTAGGAATACAGGAAAACCGAAAAGTGTTATATCGCACTGTACGGCACAGAAACAACTTTCCATCGAAAGAACAGAAACGCAAAGCACAACTTTGTAAATTAAATGACATACGTGTCGCCTGTTTAATTATTATAACAGGAAAACTGAAAAGTGATATAACGGACTGTACAGCACAGGAACAAGTTTCCATCGAAAGAACAGAAACGCAAAGTACAACTTTGTAGACTAATTCACATACGTGTCGCCTGTTCAATTATTATAACAGGAAAACTGAAAAGTGATATAACGGACTGTACAGCACAGGAACAAGTTTCCATCGAAAGAACAGAAACGCAAAGTACAACTTTGTAGACTAATTCACATACGTGTCGCCTGTTCAATTATTATAACAGGAAAACTGAAAATTGATATATCACATTGTACAGCACAAGAACAAGTTTCAAATGAAAGAACAAATAATAAAATCACTAATTTGTAAACTAAATCACATGTGAGTCGCTCGCTCCATTAGGAATACAGGAAAACTGAAAAGTGATATGTCTCACTGTACAGCACAAGAACAAGTTTCCAACGAAAGTACAGAAAAGCAAAGCACAACTTTGTAAACTAATTCACATATGTGTGGCCTGTTCAATTATTATAACAGGAAAACTGAAAAGTGATTTATCCCTAACCCTAACCCTAACCCCTAACCCTAACCCTAACCCCTAACCCTAACCCTAACCCCTTACCCTAACCCTAACCCTAACCCTAACCCTAACCATATCCCTTACCCAGCCCTAACCTAACCATACCCCTAACCCTAACCCTACCCTAACCCTAACCTTAACCCTACCTTGTTCCTAACAGGAACAAGTTTCCAAGGAAAGAACATAAATGAAAAGCACTGCTTTGTAAACTGAATCACATGTGTGTCACTCGCTCAATTAGGAATACAGGAAAACCGAAAAGTGTTATCTCGCACTGTATGGCACAGAAACAAGTTTCCATCGAAAGAACAGAAACGCAAAGCACAACTTTGTAAACTAAATCACATACGTGTCGCCGGTTCAATTATTACAACAGGAAAACTGAAAAGTGATATATCACACTATACAGCACAGAAACAAGTTTCCAACCGAAGAACAGAAATCCAAAGCACTACTTTGTAAACTAAATCACATGTATGTCGCTTGCTCAATTAAGAATACAGGGAAACCGAAAAGTGTTATCTCGCACTGTATGGCACAGAAACAATTTTCCAAAGAAAGAACAGAAACGGAAAGCACAACTTTGTAAATTAAATGACATACGTGTTGCCTGTTCAATTATTATAACAGGAAAACTTAAAAGTGATATAACGCACTGTACAGCACAGGAACAAGTTTCATTCGAAAGAACAGAAACGCAAAGCACAACTTTGTAAACTAATTCACATGCGTGTCGCCTGTTCAATTATTATAACAGGAAAACTGAAAAGTGATATAACGCACTGTACAGCACAGGAACAAGTTTCCATCGAAAGAACAGAAACGCAAAGCACAACTTTGTAAACTAATTCACATACGTTTCGCCTGTTCAATTATTATAACAGGAAAACTGAAAAGTGATATATGACATTGTACAGCACAGGAACAAGTTTCAAATGAAAGAACAAAAAAGAAAATCATTAATTTGTAAACTAAATCACATGTGCGTCGCTCGCTCCATTAGGAATACAGGAAAACTGAAAAGTGATATATCTCACTGTACAGCACAAGAACAAGTTTCCAACGAAAGAACAGAAAAGCAAAGCACTACATTTAAACGGAATCACCTGTGTGTCGCTCGCTCAATTAGGAATACAGGAAAACTGAAAAGTGTTATCTCGCACTGTACGGCACAGAAACAAGATTCCATTGAAAGAATAGATACACAAAGCACAACTTTGTAAACTAATTCACATATGTGTCGCCTGTTCAGTTATTATAACAGGAAAACTGAAAAGTGATATAACACTAACCCTAACCCTAACCCTAAGCCCCTAACCCTAACCTTAACCCTAACCCCTAACCCTAACCCTAACACCTAACCCTAACCCTAACCCTAACCCTAACCCTAACCCTAACCCTAAGCCCCTAACCCTAACCCTAACCCTAACCCGTAACCCTAACCCTAACACCTAACCCTAACCCTAACCCTAACCCTAACCCTAAACCCTAACCCTAACCCTAACCCTAACCCTAACCCCTAACCCTAACCCTAACCCTAACCCTAACCCCTAACCCTAACCCTAACGCTAACCGTAACCCTAACCATATCCCTTACCCAGCCCTAACCTAACCCTAACCCTAACCCTAACCCTAAACCTAACTTGTTCCTAACAGGAACAAGTTTCCAAGGAAAGAACGTAAATGAAAAGCACGACTTTGTAAACTGAATCACATGTGTGTCACTCGCTCAATTAGGAATACAGGAAAACCGAAAAGTGATATATCACACTGTACAGCACAGAAACAAGTTTTCATCGAAAGAACAGAAAAGCAAGGCACAACTTTGTAAACTAAATCACATACGTGTCACCCGTTCAATTATTACAACAGGAAAATTGAAAAGTGATATATCACACTGTACAGCACAGAAACAAGTTTCCAACCGAAGAACAGAAATCCAAAGTTCTACTTTGTAAACTAAATCACATGTATGTCGCTCGCTCAATTAGGAATACAGGGAAACCGAAAAGTGTTATCTCGCACTGTATGGCACAGAAACAAATTTCCAAAGAAACAACAGAAACGCAAAGGAAAACTTTGTAAATTAAATGACATACGTGTCGCCTGTTTAATTATTATAACAGGAAAACTGAAAAGTGATATAACGCACTGTACAGCACAGGCACAAGTTTCCATCGAAAGAACAGAAACCCAAAGTACAACTTTGTAAACTAATTCACATACGTGTCGCCTGTTCAATTATTATAACAGGAAAACTGAAAAGTGGTATATCACATTGTACAGCACAGGAACAAGTTTCAAATGAAAGAACAAATAATAAAATCACTAATTTGTAAACTAAATCACATGTGAATCGCTCGCTCCATTAGGAATACAGAAAAACTGAAAAGTGATGTATCTCACTGTACAGCACAAGAACAAGTTTCCAACGAAAGAACAGAAAAGCAAAGCACAACTTTGTAAACTAATTCACATATGTGTGGCCTGTTCAATTATTATAACAGGAAAACTGAAAAGTGATATAACCCTAACCCTAACCCTAACTCTAACCCCTAACCCTAACCCTAACCCTAACCCCTAACCCTAACCCTAACCCTAACCGTAACCCTAACCATATCCCTTACCCAGCCCTAACCTAACCCTACCCCTAACCCTAACCCTAATCCTAACCCTAACCCTAACCTTAACCCTACCTTGTTCCTAACAGGAACAAGTTTCCAAGGAAAGAACATAAATGAAAACCACTGCTTTGTAAACTGAATCACATGTGTGTCACTCGCTCAATTAGGAATACAGGAAAACCGAAAAGTGTTATCTCGCACTGTATGGCACAGAAACAAGTTTCCATCGAAAGAACAGAAACGCAAAGCACAACTTTGTAAACTAAATCACATACGTGTCGCCCGTTCAATTATTACAACAGGAAAACTGAAAAGTGATATATCACACTATACAGCACAGAAACAAGTTTCCAACCGAAGAACAGAAATCCAAAGCACTACTTTGTAAACTAAATCACATGTATGTCGCTCGCTCAATTAGGAATACAGGGAAACCGAAAAGTGTTATCTCGCACTGTATGGCACAGAAACAATTTTCCAAAGAAAGAACAGTAACGGAAAGCACAACTTTGTAAATTAAATGACATACGTGTCGCCTGTTCAATTATTATAACAGGAAAACTTAAAAGTGATATAACGCACTGTACAGCACAGGAACAAGTTTCATTCGAAAGAACAGAAACGCAAAGCACAACTTTGTAAACTAATTCATATACGTGTCGCCTGTTCAATTATTATAACAGGAAAACTGAAAAGTGATATAACGCACTGTACAGCACAGGAACAAGTTTCCATCGAAAGAACAGAAACGCAAAGCACAACTTTGTAAACTAATTCACATACGTTTCGCCTGTTCAATTATTATAACAGGAAAACTGAAAAGTGATATATGACATTGTACAGCACAGGAACAAGTTTCAAATGAAAGAACAAAAAAGAAAATCATTAATTTGTAAACTAAATCACATGTGCGTCGCTCGCTCCATTAGGAATACAGGAAAACTGAAAAGTGATATATCTCACTGTACAGCACAAGAACAAGTTTCCAACGAAAGAACAGAAAAGCAAAGCACTACATTTAAACGGAATCACCTGTGTGTCGCTCGCTAAATTAGGAATACAGGAAAACTGAAAAGTGTTATCTCGCACTGTATGGCACAGAAACAAGATTCCATTGAAAGAATAGATACACAAAGCACAACTTTGTAAACTAATTCACATATGTGTCGCCTGTTCAGTTATTATAACAGGAAAACTGAAAAGTGATATAACACTAACCCTAACCCTAACCCTAAGCCCCTAACCCTAACCCTAACCCTAACCCCTAACCCTAACCCTAACACCTAACCCTAACCCTAACCCTAACCCTAACCCCTAACCCTAACCCTAACCCTAACCCTAAGCCCCTAACCCTAACCCTAACCCTAACCCGTAACCCTAACCCTAACACCTAACCCTAACCCTAACCCTAACCCTAACCCTAAACCCTAACCCTAACCCTAACCCTAACCCTAACCCCTAACCCTAACCCTAACCCTAACCCTAACCCCTAACCCTAACCCTAACGCTAACCGTAACCCTAACCATATCCCTTACCCAGCCCTAACCTAACCCTAACCCTAACCCTAACCCTAAACCTAACTTGTTCCTAACAGGAACAAGTTTCCAAGGAAAGAACGTAAATGAAAAGCACGAGTTTGTAAACTGAATCACATGTGTGTCACTCGCTCAATTAGGAATACAGGAAAACCGAAAAGTGTTATCTCGCACTGTACAGCACAGAAACAAGTTTTCATCGAAAGAACAGAAAAGCAAAGCACAACTTTGTAAACTAAATCACATACGTGTCACCCGTTCAATTATTACAACAGGAAAATTGAAAAGTGATATATCACACTGTACAGCACAGAAACAAGTTTCCAACCGAAGAACAGAAATCCAAAGCACTACTTTGTAAACTAAATCACATGTATGTCGCTCGCTCAATTAGGAATACAGGAAAACCGAAAAGTGTTATATCGCACTGTACGGCACAGAAACAACTTTCCATCGAAAGAACAGAAACGCAAAGCACAACTTTGTAAATTAAATGACATACGTGTCGCCTGTTTAATTATTATAACAGGAAAACTGAAAAGTGATATAACGCACTGTACAGCACAGGAACAAGTTTCCATCGAAAGAACAGAAACGCAAAGTACAACTTTGTAAACTAATTCACATACGTGTCGCCTGTTCAATTATTATAACAGGAAAACTGAAAAGTGATATATCACATTGTACAGCACAGGAACAAGTTTCAACTGAAAGAACAAATAATAAAATCACTAATTTGTAAACTAAATCACATGTGCGTCGCTCGCTCCATTAGGAATACAGGAAAACTGAAAAGTGAAATATCTCACTGTACAGCACAAGAACAAGTTTCCAACGAAGGAACAGAAAAGCAAAGCACAACTTTGTAAACTAATTCACATATGTGTGGCCTGTTCAATTATTATAACAGGAAAACTGAAAAATGATATATCCCTAACCCTAACCCTAACCCCTAACCCTAACCCTAACCCTAACCCTAACCCCTTACCCTAACCCTAACCCTAACCGTAACCCTAACCATATCCCTTACCCAGCCCTAACCTAACCGTACCCCTAACCCTAACCCTAACCCTAACCCTAACCTTAACCCTAACTTGTTCCTAACAGGAACAAGTTTCCAAGGAAAGAACATAAATGAAAAGCACTGCTTTGTAAACTGAATCACATGTGTGTCACTCGCTCAATTAGGAATACAGGAAAACCGAAAAGTGTTATCTCGCACTGTATGGCACAGAAACAAGTTTCCATCGAAAGAACAGAAACGCAAAGCACAACTTTGTAAACTAAATCACATACGTGTCTCCGGTTCAATTATTACAACAGGAAAACTGAAAAGTGATATATCACACTGTACTGCACAGAAACAAGTTTCCAACCGAAGAACAGAAATCCAAAGCACTACTTTGTAAACTAAATCACTTGTATGTCGCTCGCTCAATTAGGAATACAGGGAAACCGAAAAGTGTTATCTCGCACTGTATGGCACAGAAACAATTTTCCAAAGAAAGAACAGAAACGGAAAGCACAACTTTGTAAATTAACTGACATACGTGTCGCCTGTTCAATTATTATAACAGGAAAACTTAAAAGTGATATAACGCACTGTACAGCACAGGAACAAGTTTCATTCGAAAGAACAGAAACGCAAAGCACAACTTTGTAAATTAAATGACATACGTTTCGCCTGTTCAATTATTATAACAGGAAAACTGAAAAGTGATATATGACATTGTACAGCACAGGAACAAGTTTCAAATGAAAGAACAAAAAAGAAAATCATTAATTTGTAAACTAAATCACATGTGCGTCGCTCGCTCCATTAGGAATACAGGAAAACTGAAAAGTGATATATCTCACTGTACAGCACAAGAACAAGTTTCCAACGAAAGAACAGAAAAGCAAAGCACTACATTTAAACGGAATCACCTGTGTGTCGCTCGCTCAATTAGGAATACAGGAAAACTGAAAAGTGTTATCTTGCACTGTACGGCACAGAAACAAGATTCCATTGAAAGAATAGATACACAAAGCAAAACTTTGTAAACTAATTCACATATGTATCTCCTGTTCAATTATTATAACAGGAAAACTGAAAAGTGATATAACACTAACCCTAACCCTAACCCTAACCCTAACCCTAAGCCCCTAACCCTAACCCTAACCCTAACCCCTAACCCTAACCCTAACCCTAACCGTAACCCTAACCCTAACCCTAACCCCTAACCCTAACCCTAACCCTAACCCCTAACCCTAACCCCTAACCCTAACCCTAACGCTAACCGTAACCCTAACCATATCCCTTACCCAGCCCTAACCTAACCCTAACCCTAACCCTAACCCTAACCCTAAACCTAACTTGTTCCTAAAAGGAACAAGTTTCCAAGGAAAGAACGTAAATGAAAAGCACGACTTTGTAAACTGAATCACATGTGTGTCACTCGCTCAATTAGGAATACAGGAAAACCGAAAAGTGATATATCACACTGTACAGCACAGAAACAAGTTTTCAACGAAAGAAAAGAAAAGCAAAGCACAACTTTGTAAACTAAATCACATAGGTGTCACCCGTTCAATTATTACAACAGGAAAACTGAAAAGTGATATATCACACTGTACAGCACAGAAACAAGTTTCCAAACGAAGAACAGAAATCCAAAGCACTACTTTGTAAACTAAATCACATGTATGTCGCTCGCTCAATTAGGAATACAGGGAAACCGAAAAGTGTTATCTCGCACTGTATGGCACAGAAACAAATTTCCAAAGAAAGAACAGAAACGCAAAGGAAAACTTTGTAAATTAAATGACATACGTGTCGCCTGTTTAATTATTATAACAGGAAAACTGAAAAGTGATATAACACACTGTACAGCACAGGCACAAGTTTCCATCGAAAGAACAGAAACGCAAAGTACACCTTTGTAAACTAATTCACATACGTGTCGCCTGTTCAATTATTATAACAGGAAAACTGAAAAGTGATATATCACATTGTACAGCACAGGAACAAGTTTCAAATGAAAGAACAAATAATAAAATCACTAATTTGTAAACAAAATCACATGTGCATCGCTCGCTCCATTACGAATACAGAAAAACTGAAAAGTGATATATCTCACTGTACAGCACAAGAACAAGTTTCCAACGAAAGAACAGAAAAGCAAAGCACAACTTTGTAAACTAATTCACATATGTGTGGCCTGTTCAATTATTATAACAGGAAAACTGAAAAGTGATATAACCCTAACCCTAACCCTAACCCTAACCCTAACCCCTAACCCTAACCCTAACCCTAACCCCTAACCCTAACCCTAACCCTAACCGTAACCCTAACCATATCCCTTACCCAGCCCTAACCTAACCCTACCCCTAACCCTAACCCTAACCCTAACCCTAACCTTAACCCTAACTTGTTCCTAACAGGAACAAGTTTCCAAGGAAAGAACATAAATGAAAGCACTGCTTTGTAAACTGAATCACATGTGTTTCACTCGCTCAATTAGGAATACAGGAAAACCGAAAAGTGTTATATCGCACTGTACGGCACAGAAACAACTTTCCATCGAAAGAACAGAAACGCAAAGCACAACTTTGTAAATTAAATGACATACGTGTCGCCTGTTTAATTATTATAACAGGAAAACTGAAAAGTGATATAACGCACTGTACAGCACAGGAACAAGTTTCCATCGAAAGAACAGAAACGCAAAGTACAACTTTGTAAACTAATTCACATACGTGTCGCCTGTTAAATTATTATAACAGGAAAACTGAAAAGTGATATAACCCTAACCCTAACCCTAACCCCTAACCCTAACCCTAACCCTAACCCTCAACCCTAACCCTAACCCTAACCGTAACCCTAACCATATCCCTTACCCAGCACTAACCTAACCCTACCCCTAACCCTAACCCTAACCCTAACCCCTAACCCTAACCCTAACGCTAACCGTAAACCTAACCATATCCCTTACCCAGCCCTAACCTAAACCTAACCCTAACCCTAACCCTAAAACTAACTTGTTCCTAACAGGAACAAGTTTCCAAGGAAAGAACGTAAATGAAAAGCACGACTTTGTAAACTGAATCACATGTGTGTCACTCGCTCAATTAGGAATACAGGAAAACCGAAAAGTGATATATCACACTGTACAGCACAGAAACAAGTTTTCATCGAAAGAACAGAAAAGCAAAGCACAACTTTGTAAACTAATTCACATATGTGTCGCCTGTTCAATTATTATAACAGGAAAACTGAAAAGTGATATAACACTAACCCTAACCCTAACCCTAACCCTAAGCCCCTAACCCTAACCCTAACCCCTTACCCTAACCCTAACCCTAACCGTAACCCTAACCATATCCCTTACCCAGCCCTAACCTAACCGTACCCCTAACCCTAACCCTAACCCTAACACTAACCTTAACCCTAACTTGTTCCTAACAGGAACAAGTTTCCAAGGAAAGAACATAAATGAAAAGCACTGCTTTGTAAACTGAATCACATGTGTGTCACTCGCTCAATTAGGAATACAGGAAAACCGAAAAATGATATATCACACTGTACAGCACAGAAACAAGTTTTCATCGAAAGAACAGAAAAGCAAAGCACAACTTTGTAAACTAATTCACATATGTGTCGCCTATTCAATTATTATAACAGGAAAACTGAAAAGTGATATAACACTAACCCTAACCCTAACCCTAACCCTAAGCCCCTAACCCTAACCCTAACCCTAACCCCTAACCCTAACCCTAACACCTAACCCTAACCCTAACCCTAACCCTAACCCTAACCCCTAACCCTAACCCTAACCCCATCCCTAACCCTAACCCCTAACCCTAACCCTAACCCTAACCCTAACCCCTAACCCTAACCCTAACGCTAACCGTAACCCTAACCATATCCCTTACCCAGCCCTAACTTAACCCTAACCCTAACCCTAACCCTAACCCTAAACCTAACTTGTTCCTAACAGGAACAAGTTTCCAAGGAAAGAACGTAAATGAAAAGCACGACTTTGTAAACTGAGTCACATGTGTGTCACTCGCTCAATTAGGAATACAGGAAAACCGAAAAGTGATATATCACACTGTACAGCACAGAAACAAGTTTTCATCGAAAGAACAGAAAAGCAAAGCACAACTTTGTAAACTAAATCACATACGTGTCACCCGTTCAATTATTACAACAGGAAAACTGAAAAGTGATATATCACACTGTACAGCACAGAAACAAGTTTCCATCGAAAGAACAGAAACGCGAAGCACAACTTTGTAAACTAATTCACATACGCGTCGCCTGTTCAATTATTATAACAGGAAAACTGAAAAGTGATATAACGCACTGTACAGCACAGAAACAAGTTTCCAACGAAAGAACAGAAAAGCAAAGCACAACTTTGTAAACTAATTCACATATGTGTGGCCTGTTCAATTATTATAACAGGAAAACTGAAAAGTGATATAACCCTAACCCTAACCCTAACCTTAACCCCTAACCCTAACCCTAACCCTAACCCCTTACCCTAACCCTAACCCTAACCGTAACCCTAACCATATCCCTTACCCAGCACTAACCTAACCCTAACCCTAACCCTAACCCTAACCCTAACCCTATCCTTAACCCTAACTTGTTCCTAACAGGAACAAGTTTCCAAGGAAAGAACATAAATGAAAAGCACTGCTTTGTAAACTGAATCACATGTGTGTCACTCGCTCAATTAGGAATACAGGAAAACCGAAAAGTGTTATCTCGCACTGTACGGCACAGAAACAAGTTTCCATCGAAAGAACAGAAACGCAAAGCACAACTTTGTAAACTAAATCACATACGTGTCGCCGGTTCAATTATTACAACAGGAAAACTGAAAAGTGATATATCACACTGTACAGCACAGAAACAAGTTTCCAACCGAAGAACAGAAATCCAAAGCACTACTTTGTAAACTAAATCACATGTATGTCGCTCGCTCAATTAGGAATACAGGGAAACCGAAAAGTGTTATCTCGCACTGTATGGCACAGAAACAATTTTCCAAAGAAAGAACAGAAACGGAAAGCACAACTTTGTAAATTAAATGACATACGTGTCGCCTGTTCAATTATTATAACAGGAAAACTGAAAAGTGATATAACGCACTGTACAGCACAGGAACAAGTTTCATTCGAAAGAACAGAAACGCAAAGTACAACTTTGTAAACTAATTCACATACGTGTCGCCTGTTCAATTATTATAACAGGAAAACTGAAAAGTGATATAACGCACTGTACAGCACAGGAACAAGTTTCCATCAAAAGAACAGAAACGCAAAGCACAACTTTGTAAACTAATTCACATACGTGTCGCCTGTTCAATTATTATAACAGGAAAACTGAAAAGTGATATAACGCACTGTACAGCACAGGAACAAGTTTCCATCGAAAGAACAGAAACGCAAAGCACAACTTTGTAAACTAATTCACATACGTGTCGCCTGTTCAATTATTATAACAGGAAAACTGAAAAGTGATATAACGCACTGTACAGCACAGAAACAAGTTTCCAACGAAAGAACAGAAAAGCAAAGCACAACTTTGTAAACTAATTCACATATGTGTGGCCTGTTCAATTATTATAACAGGAAAACTGAAAAGTGATATAACCCTAACCCTAACCCTAACCCTATCCCTAACCCCTAACCCTAACCCTAACCCTAACCCCTAACCCTAACCCTAACCCTAACCGTAACCCTAACCATATCCCTTACCCAGCACTAACCTAACCCTACCCCTAACCCTAACCCTAACCCTAACCCTAACCCTAACCCTAACCTTAACCCTAACTTGTTCCTAACAGGAACAAGTTTCCAAGGAAAGAACATAAATGAAAAGCACTGCTTTGTAAACTGAATCACATGTGTTTCACTCGCTCAATTAGGAATACAGGAAAACCGAAAAGTGTTATATCGCACTGTACGGCACAGAAACAACTTTCCATCGAAAGAACAGAAACGCAAAGCACAACTTTGTAAATTAAATGACATACGTGTCGCCTGTTCAATTATTATAACAGGAAAACTGAAAAGTGATATAACGCACTGTACAGCACAGGAACAAGTTTCCATCGAAAGAACAGAAACGCAAAGTACAACTTTGTAAACTAATTCACATATGTGTCGCCTGTTCAATTATTATAACAGGAAAACTGAAAAGTGATATATCACACTGTACAGCACAGGAACAAGTTTCAAATGAAAGAACAAATAATAAAATCGCTAATTTGTAAACTAAATCACATGTGCGTCGCTCGCTCCATTAGGAATACAGGAAAACTGAAAAGTGATATATCTCACTGTACAGCACAAGAACAAGTTTCCAACGAAAGAACAGAAAAGCAAAGCACAACTTTGTAAACTAATTCACATATGTGTGGCCTGTTCAATTATTATAACAGGAAAACTGAAAAGTGATATATCCCTAACCCTAAACCTAACCCCTAACCCTAACCCTAACCCTAACGCTAACCCCTTACCCTAACCCTAACCCTAACCGTAACCCTAACCATATCCCTTACCCAGCCCTAACCTAACCGTACCCCTAACCCTAACCCTAACCCTAACCCTAACCTTAACCCTAACTTGTTCCTAACAGGAACAAGTTTCCAAGGAAAGAACATAAATGAAAAGCACTGCTTTGTAAACTGAATCACATGTGTGTCACTCGCTCAATTAGGAATACAGGAAAACCGAAAAGTGTTATCTCGCACTGTACGGCACAGAAACAAGTTTAATCGAAAGAACAGAAACGCAAAGCACAACTTTGTAAACTAAATCACATACTTGTCGCCGGTTCAATTATTACAACAGGAAAACTGAAAAGTGATATATCACACTGTACAGCACAGAAACAAGTTTCCAACCGAAGAACAGAAATCCAAAGCACTACTTTGTAAACTAAATCACATGTATGTCGCTCGCTCAATTAGGAATACAGGGAAACCGAAAAGTGTTATCTCGCACTGTATGGCACAGAAAAAATTTTCCAAATAAAGAACAGAAACGGAAAGCACAACTTTGTAAATTAAATGACATACGTGTCGCCTGTTCAATTATTATAACAGGAAAACTGAAAAGTGATATAACGCACTGTACAGCACAGGAACAAGTTTCATTCGAAAGAACAGAAACGCAAAGCACAACTTTGTAAACTAATTCACATACGTGTCGCCTGTTCAATTATTATAACAGGAAAACTGAAAAGTGATATAACGCACTGTACAGCACAGGAACAAGTTTCCATCGAAAGAACAGAAACGCAAAGCACAACTTTGTAAACTAATTCACATACGTGTCGCCTGTTCAATTATTATAACAGGAAAACTGAAAAGTGATATAACGCACTGTACAGCACAGGAACAAGTTTCCATCGAAAGAACAGAAACGCAAAGCACAACTTTGTAAACTAATTCACATACGTGTCGCCTGTTCAATTATTATAACAGGAAAACTGAAAAGTGATATAACCCACTGTACAGCACAGAAACAAGTTTCCATCGAAAGAACAGAAACGCAAAGCACAACTTTGTAAAGTAATTCACATACGTGTCGCCTGTTCAATTATTATAACAGGAAAACTGAAAAGTGATATAACGCACTGTAAAGCACAGAAACAAGTTTCCATCGAAAGAACAGAAACGCAAAGCACAACTTTGTAAATTAAATGACATACGTTTCGCCTGTTCAATTATTATAACAGCAAAACTGAAAAGTGATATATGACATTGTACAGCACAGGAACAAGTTTCAAATGAAAGAACAAAAAAGAAAATCATTAATTTGTAAACTAAATCACATGTGCGTCGCTCGCTCCATTAGGAATACAGGAAAACTGAAAAGTGATATATCTCACTGTACAGCACAAGAACAAGTTTCCAACGAAAGAACAGAAAAGCAAAGCACTACATTTAAACGGAATCACCTGTGTGTCGCTCGCTCAATTAGGAATACAGGAAAACTGAAAAGTGTTATCTCGCACTGTACGGCACAGAAACAAGATTCCATTGAAAGAATAGATACACAAAGCAAAACTTTGTAAACTAATTCACATATGTGTCGCCTGTTCAATAATTATAACAGGAAAACTGAAAAGTGATATAACACTAACCCTAACCCTAACCCTAACCCTAAGCCCCTAACCCTAACCCTAACCCTAAACCCTAACCCTAACCCTAACACCTAACCCTAACCCTAACCCTAACCCTAACCCTAACCCCTAACCCTAACCCTAACCCTAACCCTAACCCCTAACCCTAACCCTAACCCTAACCCTAACCCCTAACCCTAACCCTAACGCTAACCGTAACCCTAACCATATCCCTTACCCAGCCCTAACCTAACCCTAACCCTAACCCTAACCCTAAAACTAACTTGTTCCTAACAGGAACAAGTTTCCAAGGAAAGAACGTAAATGAAAAGCACGACTTTGTAAACTGAGTCACATGTGTGTCACTCGCTCAATTAGGAATACAGGAAAACCGAAAAGTGATATATCACACTGTACAGCACAGAAACAAGTTTTCATCGAAAGAACAGAAAAGCAAAGCACAACTTTGTAAACTAAATCACATACGTGTCACCCGTTCAATTATTACAACAGGAAAACTGAAAAGTGATATATCACACTGTACAGCACAGAAACAAGTTTCCATCGAAAGAACAGAAACGCAAAGCACAACTTTGTAAACTAATTCACATACGCGTCGCCTGTTCAATTATTATAACAGGAAAACTGAAAAGTGATATAACGCACTGTACAGCACAGAAACAAGTTTCCAACGAAAGAACAGAAAAGCAAAGCACAACTTTGTAAACTAATTCACATATGTGTGGCCTGTTCAATTATTATAACAGGAAAACTGAAAAGTGATATAACCCTAACCCTAACCCTAACCCTAACCCCTAACCCTAACCCTAACCCTAACCCCTTACCCTAACCCTAACCCTAACCGTAACCCTAACCATATCCCTTACCCAGCACTAACCTAACCCTAACCCTAACCCTAACCCTAACCCTAACCCTAACCTTAACCCTAACTTGTTCCTAACAGGAACAAGTTTCCAAGGAAAGAACATAAATGAAAAGCACTGCTTTGTAAACTGAATCACATGTGTGTCACTCGCTCAATTAGGAATACAGGAAAACCGAAAAGTGTTATCTCGCACTGTACGGCACAGAAACAAGTTTCCATCGAAAGAACAGAAACGCAAAGCACAACTTTGTAAACTAAATCACATACGTGTCGCCGGTTCAATTATTACAACAGGAAAACTGAAAAGTGATATATCACACTGTACAGCACAGAAACAAGTTTCCAACCGAAGAACAGAAATCCAAAGCACTACTTTGTAAACTAAATCACATGTATGTCGCTCGCTCAATTAGGAATACAGGGAAACCGAAAAGTGTTTTCTCGCACTGTATGGCACAGAAACAATTTTCCAAAGAAAGAACAGAAACGGAAAGCACAACTTTGTAAATTAAATGACATACGTGTCGCCTGTTCAATTATTATAACAGGAAAACTGAAAAGTGATATAACGCACTGTACAGCACAGGAACAAGTTTCATTCGAAAGAACAGAAACGCAAAGCACAACTTTGTAAACTAATTCACATACGTTTCGCCTGTTCAATTATTATAACAGGAAAACTGAAAAGTGATATATGACATTGTACAGCACAGGAACAAGTTTCAAATGAAAGAACAAAAAAGAAAATCATTAATTTGTAAACTAAATCACATGTGCGTCGCTCGCTCCATTAGGAATACAGGAAAACTGAAAAGTGATATATCTCACTGTACAGCACAAGAACAAGTTTCCAACGAAAGAACAGAAAAGCAAAGCACTACATTTAAACGGAATCACCTGTGTGTCGCTCGCTCAATTAGGAATACAGGAAAACTGAAAAGTGTTATCTCGCACTGTACGGCACAGAAACAAGATTCCATTGAAAGAATAGATACACAAAGCAAAACTTTGTAAACTAATTCACATATGTGTGGCCTGTTCAATTATTATAACAGGAAAACTGAAAAGTGATATAACCCTAACCCTAACCCTAACCCTAACCCCTAACCCTAACCCTAACCCTAACCCCTAACCCTAACCCTAACCCTAACCGTAACCCTAACCATATCCCTTACCCAGCCCTAACCTAACCCTACCCCTAACCCTAACCCTAACCCTAACCCTAACCTTAACCCTAACTTGTTCCTAACAGGAACAAGTTTCCAAGGAAAGAACATAAATGAAAGCACTGCTTTGTAAACTGAATCACATGTGTTTCACTCGCTCAATTAGGAATACAGGAAAACCGAAAAGTGTTATCTCGCACTGTACGGCACAGAAACAAGTTTCCATCGAAAGAACAGAAACGCAAAGCACAACTTTGTAAACTAAATCACATACGTGTCGCCGGTTCAATTATTACAACAGGAAAACTGAAAAGTGATATATCACACTGTACAGCACAGAAACAAGTTTCCAACCGAAGAACAGAAATCCAAAGCACTACTTTGTAAACTAAATCACATGTATGTCGCTCGCTCAATTAGGAATACAGGGAAACCGAAAAGTGTTATCTCGCACTGTATGGCACAGAAACAATTTTCCAAAGAAAGAACAGAAACGGAAAGCACAACTTTGTAAATTAAATGACATACGTGTCGCCTGTTCAATTATTATAACAGGAAAACTTAAAAGTGATATAACGCACTGTACAGCACAGGAACAAGTTTCATTCGAAAGAACAGAAACGCAAAGCACAACTTTGTAAACTAATTCACATACGTGTCGCCTGTTCAATTATTATAACAGGAAAACTGAAAAGTGATATAACGCACTGTACAGCACAGGAACAAGTTTCCATCGAAAGAACAGAAACGCAAAGCACAACTTTGTAAACTAATTCACATACGTGTCGCCTGTTGAATTATTATAACAGGAAAACTGAAAAGTGATATAACGCACTGTACAGCACAGGAACAAGTTTCCATCGAAAGAACAGAAACGCAAAGCACAACTTTGTAAACTAATTCACATACGTGTCGCCTGTTCAATTATTATAACAGGAAAACTGAAAAGTGATATAACGCACTGTACAGCACAGGAACAAGTTTCCATCGCAAGAACAGAAACGCAAAGCACAACTTTGTAAACTAATTCACATACGTGTCGCCTGTTCAATTATTATAACAGGAAAACTGAAAAGTGATATAACGCACTGTAAAGCACAGAAACAAGTTTCCATCGAAAGAACAGAAACGCAAAGCACAACTTTGTAAATTAAATGACATACGTTTCGCCTGTTCAATTATTATAACAGGAAAACTGAAAAGTGATATATGACATTGTACAGTACAGGAACAAGTTTCAAATGAAAGAACAAAAAAGAAAATCATTAATTTGTAAACTAAATCACATGTGCGTCGCTCGCTCCATTAGGAATACAGGAAAACTGAAAAGTGATATATCTCACTGTACAGCACAAGAACAAGTTTCCAACGAAAGAACAGAAAAGCAAAGCACTACATTTAAACGGAATCACCTGTGTGTCGCTCGCTCAATTAGGAATACAGGAAAACTGAAAAGTGTTATCTCGCACTGTACGGCACAGAAACAAGATTCCATTGAAAGAATAGATACACAAAGCAAAACTTTGTAAACTAATTCACATATGTGTCGCCTGTTCAATTATTATAACAGGAAAACTGAAAAGTGATATAACACTAACCCTGACCCTAACCCTAACCCTAAGCCCCTAACCCTAACCCTAACCCTAACCCCTAACCCTAACCCTAACACCTAACCCTAACCCTAACCCTAACCCTAACCCTAACCCCTAACCCTAACCCTAACCCTAACCCTAACCCCTAACCCTAACCCTAACCCTAACCCTAACCCCTAACCCTAACCCTAACGCTAACCGTAAACCTAACCATATCCCTTACCCAGCCCTAACCTAACCCTAACCCTAACCCTAACCCTAAAACTAACTTGTTCCTAACAGGAACAAGTTTCCAAGGAAAGAACGTAAATGAAAAGCACGACTTTGTAAACTGAATCACATGTGTGTCACTCGCTCAATTAGGAATACAGGAAAACCGAAAAGTGTTATCTCGCATTGTACGGCACAGAAACAAGTTTCCATCGAAAGAACAGAAAGGCAAAGCACAACTTTGTAAACTAAATCACATACGTGTCGCCCGTTCAATTATTACAACAGGAAAACTGAAAAGTGATATATCACACTGTACAGCACAGAAACAAGTTTCAACCGAAGAACAGAAATCCAAATCACTACTTTGTAAACTAAATCACATGTATGTCGTTCGCTCAATTAGGAATACAGGGAAACCGAAAAGTGTTATCTCGCACTGTATGGCACAGAAACAAATTTCCAAAGAAAGAACAGAAACGCAAAGCACAACTTTGTAAATTTAATGACATACGTGTCGCCTGTTTAATTATTATAACAGGAAAACTGAAAAGTGATATAACGCACTGTACAGCACAGGAACAAGTTTCCATCGAAAGAACAGAAACGGAAAGCACAACTTTGTAAACTAATTCACATACGTTTCGCCTGTTCAATTATTATAACAGGAAAACTGAAAAGTGATATATGACATTGTACAGCACAGGAACAAGTTTCAAATGTAAGAACAAAAAAGAAAATCATTAATTTGTAAACTAAATCACATGTGCGTCGCTCGCGCCATTAGGAATACAGGAAAACTGAAAAGTGATATATCTCACTGTACAACACAAGAACAAGTTTCCAACGAAAGAACAGAAAAGCAAAGCACAACTTTGTAAACTAATTCACATACGTGTCGCCTGTTCAATTATTATAACAGGAAATTGAAAAGTGATATAACGCACTGTACAGCACAGAAACAAGTTTCCAACGAAAGAACAGAAAAGCAAAGCACAACTTTGTAAACTAATTCACATATGTGTGGCCTGTTCAATTATTATAACAGGAAAACTGAAAAGTGATATAACCCTAACCCTAACCCTAACCCTAACCCTAACCCCTAACCCTAACCCTAACCCTAACCCCTAACCCTAACCCTAACCGTAACCCTAACCATATCCCTTACCCAGCACTAACCTAACCCTACCCCTAACCCTAACCCTAACCCTAACCCTAACCCTAACCCTAACCCTAACCTTAACCCTAACTTGTTCCTAACAGGAACAAGTTTCCAAGGAAAGAACATACATGAAAAGCACTGCTTTGTAAACTGAATCACATGTGTTTCACTCGCTCAATTAGGAATACAGGAAAACCGAAAAGTGTTATATCGCACTGTACGGCACAGAAACAACTTTCCATTGAAAGAACAGAAACGCAAAGCACAACTTTGTAAATTAAATGACATACGTGTCGCCTGTTCAATTATTATAACAGGAAAACTGAAAAGTGATATAACGCACTGTACAGCACAGGAACAAGTTTCCATCGAAAGAACAGAAACGCAAAGCACAACTTTGTAAACTAATTCAAATACGTGTCGCCTGTTCAATTATTATAACAGGAAAACTGAAAAGTGATATAACGCACTGTACAGCACAGGAACAAGTTTCTTTCGAAAGAACAGAAACGCAAAGCACAACTTTTTAAACTAATTCACATACGTGTCGCCTGTTAAATTATTATAACAGGAAAACTGAAAAGTGATATAACGCACTGTACAGCACAGAAACAAGTTTCCATCGAAAGAACAGAAACGCAAAGCACAACTTTGAAAACTAATTCACATACGTGTCGCCTGTTCAATTATTATAACAGGAAAACTGAAAAGTGATATAACGCACTGTACAGCACAGAAACAAGTTTCCAACGAAAGAACAGAAAAGCAAAGCACATCCCATATCCCATTGTACAGCACAGGAACAAGTTTCAAATGAAAGAACAAATAATAAAATCGCTAATTTGTAAACTAAATCACATGTGCGTCGCTCGCTCCATTAGGAATACAGGAAAACTGAAAAGTGATATATCTCACTGTACAGCAAAAGAACAAGTTTCCAACGAAAGAACAGAAAAGCAAAGCACAACTTTGTAAACTAATTCACATATGTGTGGCCTGTTCAATTATTATAACAGGAAAACTGAAAAGTGATATATCCCTAACCCTAAACCTAACCCCTAACCCTAACCCTAACCCTAACCCTAACCCCTTACCCTAACCCTAATCCTAACCGTAACCCTAACCATATCACTTACCCAGCCCTAACCTAACCGTACCCCTAACCCTAACCCTAACCCTAACCCTAACCCTAACCTTAACCCTAACTTGTTCCTAACAGGAACAAGTTTCCAAGGAAAGAACATAAATGAAAAGCACTGCTTTGTAAACTGAATCACATGTGTGTCACTCGCTCAATTAGGAATACAGGAAAACCGAAAAGTGTTATCTCGCACTGTACGGCACAGAAGCAAGTTTCCATCGAAAGAATAGAAACGCAAAGCACAACTTTGTAAACTAAATCACATACGTGTCGCCGGTTCAATTATTACAACAGGAAAACTGAAAAGTGATATATCACACTGTACAGCACAGAAACAAGTTTCCAACCGAAGAACAGAAATCCAAAGCACTACTTTGTAAACTAAATCACATGTATGTCGCTCGCTCAATTAGGAATACAGGGAAACCGAAAAGTGTTATCTCGCACTGTATGGCACAGAAACAATTTTCCAAAGAAAGAACAGAAACGGAAAGCACAACTTTGTAAATTAAATGACATACGTGTCGACTGTTCAATTATTATAACAGGAAAACTTAAAAGTGATATAACGCACTGTACAGCACAGGAACAACTTTCATTCGAAAGAACAGAAACGCAAAGCACAACTTTGTAAACTAATTCACATACGTGTCGCCTGTTCAATTATTATAACAGGAAAACTGAAAAGTGATATAACGCACTGTACAGCACAGGAACAAGTTTCCATCGAAAGAACAGAAACGCAAAGAACAACTTTGTAAACTAATTCACATACGTGTCGCCTGTTCAATTATTATAACAGGAAAACTGAAAAGTGATATAACGCACTGTAAAGCACAGAAACAAGTTTCCATCGAAAGAACAGAAACGCAAAGCAAAACTTTGTAAATTAAATGACATACGTTTCGCCTGTTCAATTATTATAACAGGAAAACTGAAAAGTGATATAACACTAACCCTGACCCTAACCCTAACCCTAAGCCCCTAACCCTAACCCTAACCCTAACCCCTAACCCTAACCCTAACACCTAACCCTAACCCTAACCCTAACCCTAACCCTAACCCCTAACCCTAACCCTAACCCTAACCCTAACCCCTAACCATATCCCTTACCCAGCACTAACCTAACCCTACCCCTAACCCTAACCCTAACCCTAACCCTAACCTTAACCCTAACTTGTTCCTAACAGGAACAAGTTTCCAAGGAAAGAACATAAATGAAAAGCACTGCTTTGTAAACTGAATCACATGTGTTTCACTCGCTCAATTAGGAATACAGGAAAACCGAAAAGTGTTATATCGCACTGTATGGCACAGAAACAACTTTCCATCGAAAGAACAGAAACGCAAAGCACAACTTTGTAAATTAAATGACATACGTCTCGCCTGTTCAATTATTATAACAGGAAAACTGAAAAGTGATATAACGCACTGTACAGCACAGGAAGAAGTTTCTTTCGAAAGAACAGAAACGCAAAGCACAACTTTTTAAACTAATTCACATACGTGTCGCCTGTTAAATTATTATAACAGGAAAACTGAAAAGTGATATAACGCACTGTACAGCACAGAAACAAGTTTCCATCGAAAGAACAGAAACGCAAAGCACACCTTTGAAAACTAATTCACATACGTGTCGCCTGTTCAGTTATTATAACAGGAAAACTGAAAAGTGATATAACGCACTGTACAGCACAGAAACAAGTTTCCAACGAAAGAACAGAAAAGCAAAGCACAACTTTGTAAACTAATTCACATATGTGTGGCCTGTTCAATTATTATAACAGGAAAACTGAAAAGTGATATAACCCTAACCCTAACCCTAACCCTAACCCCTAACCCTAACCCTAACCCTAACCCCTAACCCTAACCCTAACCCTAACCGTAACCCTAACCATATCCCTTACCCAGCACTAACCTAACCCTACCCCTAACCCTAACCCTAACCCTAACCCTAACCCTAAAACTAACTTGTTCCTAACAGGAACAAGTTTCCAAGGAAAGAACGTAAATGAAAAGCACGACTTTGTAAACTGAATCACATGTGTGTCACTCGCTCAATTAGGAATACAGGAAAACCGAAAAGTGTTATCTCGCACTGTACGGCACAGAAACAAGTTTCCATCGAAAGAACAAAAAAGAAAATCATTAATTTGTAAACTAAATCACATGTGCGTCGCTCGCTCCATTAGGAATACAGGAAAACTGAAAAGTGATATATCTCACTGTACAGCACAAGAACAAGTTTCCAACGAAAGAACAGAAACGCAAAGCACAACTTTGTAAACTAATTCACATACGTGTCGCCTGTTCAATTATTATAACAGGAAAACTGAAAAGTGATATAACGCACTGTACAGCACAGAAACAAGTTTCCATCGAAAGAACAGAAAAGCAAAGCACAACTTTGTAAATTAAATGACATACGTTTCGCCTGTTCAATTATTATAACAGGAAAACTGAAAAGTGATATATGACATTGTACAGCACAGGAACAAGTTTCAAATGAAAGAACAAAAAAGAAAATCATTAATTTGTAAACTAAATCACATGTGCGTCGCTCGCTCCATTAGGAATACAGGAAAACTGAAAAGTGATATATCTCACTGTACAGCACAAGAACAAGTTTCCAACGAAAGAACAGAAAAGCAAAGCACTACATTTAAACGGAATCACCTGTGTGTCGTTCGCTCAATTAGGAATACAGGAAAACTGAAAAGTGTTATCTCGCACTGTACGGCACAGAAACAAGATTCCATTGAAGGAATAGATACACAAAGCAAAACTTTGTAAAATAATTCACATATGTGTCGCCTGTTCAATTATTATAACAGGAAAACTGAAAAGTGATATAACACTAACCCTAACCCTAACCCTAACCCTAAGCCCCTAACCCTAACCCAAACCCTAACCCCTAACCCTAACCCTAACACCTAACCCTAACCCTAACCCTAACCCTAACCCCTAACCCTAACCCTAACCCTAACCCTAACCCCTAACCCTAACCCTAACGCTAACCGTAAACCTAACCATATCCCTTACCCAGCCCTAACCTAACCCTAACCCTAACCCTAACCCTAAACCTAACTTGTTCCTAACAGGAACAAGTTTCCAAGGAAAGAACGTAAATGAAAAGCACGACTTTGTAAACTGAATCACATGTGTGTCACTCGCTCAATTAGGAATACAGGAAAACCGAAAAGTGTTATCTCGCACTGTACGGCACAGAAACAAGTTTCCATCGAAAGAACAGAAAGGCAAAGCACAACTTTGTAAACTAAATCACATACGTGTCGCCCGTTCAATTATTACAACAGGAAAACTGAAAAGTGATATATAACACTATACAGCACAGAAACAAGTTTCCAACCGAAGAACAGAAATCCAAACCACTACTTTGTAAACTAAATCACATGTATGTACAGCACAGAAACAAGATTCCATTGAAAGAATAGATACACAAAGCACAACTTTGTAAACTAATTCACTTATGAGTCGCCTGTTCAATTAGTATAACAGGAAAACTGAAAAGTGATATAACACTAACCCTAACCCTAACCCTAACCCTAAGCCCCTAACCCTAACCCTAACCCTAACCCCTAACCCTAACCCTAACACCTAAACCTAACCCTAACCCTAACCCTAACCCTAACCCTAACCCCTAACCCTAACCCTAACCCTAACCCCTAACCCTAACCCTAACCCTAACCCTAACCCCTAACCCTAACCCTAACGCTAACCGTAACCCTAACCCTAAAACTAACTTGTTCCTAACAGGAACAAGTTTCCAAGGAAAGAACGTAAATGAAAAGCACGACTTTGTAAACATGTGTGTCACTCGCTCAATTAGGAATACAGGAAAACCGAAAAGTGTTATCTCGCACTGTACGGCACAGAAACAAGTTTCCATCGAAAGAACAGAAAGGCAAAGCACAACTTTGTAAACTAAATCACATACGTGTCGCCCGTTCAATTATTACAACAGGAAAACTGAAAAGTGATATATCACACTGTACAGCACAGAAACAAGTTTCCAACCGAAGAACAGAAATCCAAAGCACTACTTTGTAAACTAAATCACATGTATGTCGCTCGCTCAATTAGGAATACAGGGAAACCGAAAAGTGTTATCTCGCACTGTATGGCACAGAAACAAATTTCCAAAGAAAGAACAGAAACGCAAAGGACAACTTTGTAAATTAAAAGAAATACGTGTCGCCTGTTTAATTATTATAACAAGAAAACTGAAAAGTGATATAACGCATTGTACAGCACAGGCACAAGTTTCCATCGAAAGAACAGAAACGCAAAGCACAACTTTGTAAACTAATTCACATACGTGTCGCCTGTTCAATTATTATAACAGGAAAACTGAAAAGTGATATATCACATTGTACAGCACAGGAACAAGTTTCAAATGAAAGAACAAATAATAAAATCACTAATTTGTAAACTAAATCACATGTGCGTCGCTTGCTCCATTAGGAGTACAGAAAAACTGAAAAGTGATATATCTCACTGTATAGCACAAGAACAAGTTTCCAACGAAAGAACAGAAAAGCAAAGCACGACTTTGTAAACTAATTCACATATGTGTGGCCTGTTCAATTATTATAACAGGAAAACTGAAAAGTGATATAACCCTAACCCTAACCCCTAACCCTAACCCTAACCCTAACCCTAACCCTAACCCTAACCCCTTAGCCTAACCCTAACCCTAACCGTAACCCTAACCATATCCCTTACCCAGCCCTAACCTAACCGTACCCCTAACCCTAACCCTAACCCTAACCCTAACCTTAACCCTAACTTGTTCCTAACAGGAACAAGTTTCCAAGGAAAGAACATAAATGAAAAGCACTGCTTTGTAAACTGAATCACATGTGTTTCACTCGCTCAATTAGGAATACAGGAAAACCGAAAAGTGTTTTCTCGCACTGTACGGCACAGAAACAAGTTTCCATCGAAAGAACAGAAACGCAAAGCACAACTTTGTAAACTAAATCACATACGTGTCGCCTGTTCAATTATTACAACAGGAAAACTGAAAAGTGATATATCACACTGTACAGCACAGAAACAAGTTTCCAACCGAAGAACAGAAATCCAAAGCACTACTTTGTAAACTAAATCACTTGTATGTCGCTCGCTCAATTAGGAATACAGGGAAACCGAAAAGTGTTATCTTGCACTGTATGGCACAGAAACAATTTTCCAAAGAAAGAACAGAAACGGAAAGCACAACTTTGTAAATTAAATGACATACGTGTCGCCTGTTCAATTATTATAACAGGAAAACTTAAAAGTGATATAACGCACTGTACAGCACAGGAACAAGTTTCATTCGAAAGAACAGAAACGCAAAGCACAACTTTGTAAACTAATTCACATACGTGTCGCCTGTTCAATTATTATAACAGGAAAACTGAAAAGTGATATAACGCACTGTACAGCACAGGAACAAGTTTCCATCGAAAGAACAGAAACGCAAAGCACAACTTTGTAAACTAATTCACATACGTGTCGCCTGTTCAATTATTATAACAGGAAAACTGAAAAGTGATATAACACACTGTACAGCACAGGAACAAGTTTCCATCGAAAGAACAGAAACGCAAAGCACAACTTTGTAAACTAATTCACATACGTGTCGCCTGTTCAATTATTATAACAGGAAAACTGAAAAGTGATATAACGCACTGTACAGCACAGAAACAAGTTTCCATCGAAAGAACAGAAACGCAAAGCACAACTTTGTAAACTAATTCACATACGTGTCGCCTGTTCAATTATTATAACAGGAAAACTGAAAAGTGATATAACGCACTGTAAAGCACAGAAACAAGTTTCCATCGAAAGAACAGAAACGCAAAGCACAACTTTGTAAATTAAATGACATACGTTTCGCCTGTTCAATTATTATAACAGGAAAACTGAAAAGTGATATATGACATTGTACAGCACAGGAACAAGTTTCAAATGAAAGAACAAAAAAGAAAATCATTAATTTGTAAACTAAATCACATGTGCGTCGCTCGCTCCATTAGGAATACAGGAAAACTGAAAAGTGATATATCTCACTGTACAGCACAAGAACAAGTTTCCAACGAAAGAACAGAAAAGCAAAGCACTACATTTAAACGGAATCACCTGTGTGTCACTCGCTCAATTACGAATACAGGAAAACTGAAAAGTGTTATCTCGCACTGTACGGCACAGAAACAAGATTCCATTCAAAGAATAGATACACAAAGCATAACTTTGTAAACTAATTCACATATGTGTCGCCTGTTCAATTATTATAACAGGAAAACTGAAAAGTGATATAACACTAACCCTAAATCTAACCCTAACCCTAACGCTAACCGTAAACCTAACCATATCCCTTACCCAGCCCTAACCTAACCCTAACCCTAACCCTAACCCTAACCCTAAACCTAACTTGTTCCTAACAGGAACAAGTTTCCAAGGAAAGAACGTAAATGAAAAGCACGACTTTGTAAACTGAATCACATGTGTGTCACTCGCTCAATTAGAAATACAGGAAAACCGAAAAGTGATATATCACACTGTACAGCACAGAAACAAGTTTTCATCGAAAGAACAGAAAAGCAAAGCACAACTTTGTAAACTAACTCACATACGTGTCACCCGTTCAATTATTACAACAGGAAAACTGAAAAGTGATATATCACACTGTACAGCACAGAAACAAGTTTCCAACCGAAGAACAGAAATCCAAAGCACTACTTTGTAAACTAAATCACATGTATGTCGCTCGCTCAATTAGGAATACAGGGAAACCGAAAAGTGTTATCTCGCACTGTATGGCACAGAAACAAATTTCCAAAGAAAGAACAGAAACGCAAAGGACAACTTTGTAAATTAAAAGAAATACGTGTCGCCTGTTTAATTATTATAACAGGAAAACTGAAAAGTGATATATCCCTAACCCTAAACCTAACCCCTAACCCTAACCCTAACCCTAACCCTAACCCCTTACCCTAACCCTAACCCTAACCGTAACCCTAACCATATCCCTTACCCAGCCCTAACATAACCGTACCCCTAACCCTAACCCTAACCCTAACCCTAACCCTAACCTTAACCCTAACTTGTTCCTAACAGGAACAAGTTTCCAAGGAAAGAACATAAATGAAAAGCACTACTTTGTAAACTAAATCACATGTATGTCGCTCGCTCAATTAGGAATACAGGGAAACCGAAAAGTGTTATCTCGCACTGAATGGCACAGAAACAATTTTCCAAAGAAAGAACAGAAACGGAAAGCACAACTTTGTAAATTAAATGACATACGTGTCGCCTGTTCAATTATTATAACAGGAAAACTTAAAAGTGATATAACGCACTGTACAGCACAGGAACAAGTTTCATTCGAAAGAACAGAAACGCAAAGCACAACTTTGTAAACTAATTCACATACGTGTCGCCTGTTCAATTATTATAACAGGAAAACTGAAAAGTGATATAACTCACTGTACAGCACAGGAACAAGTTTCCATCGAAAGAACAGAAACGCAAAGCACAACTTTGTAAACTAATTCACATACGTGTCGCCTGTTCAATTATTATAACAGGAAAACTGAAAAGTGATATAACGCACTGTACAGCACAGGAACAATTTTCCATCGAAAGAACAGAAACGCAAAGCACAACTTTGTAAACTAATTCACATACGTGTCGCCTGTTCAATTATTATAACAGGAAAACTGAAAAGTGATATAACGCACTGTAAAGCACAGAAACAAGTTTCCATCGAAAGAACAGAAACGCAAAGCACAACTTTGTAAATTAAATGACATACGTTTCGCCTGTTCAATTATTATAACAGGAAAACTGAAAAGTGATATATGACATTGTACAGCACAGGAACAAGTTTCAAATGAAAGAACAAAAAAGAAAATCATTAATTTGTAAACTAAATCACATGTGCGTCGCTCGCTCCATTAGGAATACAGGAAAACTGAAAAGTGATATATCTCACTGTACAGCACAAGAACAAGTTTCCAACGAAAGAACAGAAAAGCAAAGCACTACATTTAAACGGAATCACCTGTGTGTCGCTCGCTCAATTAGGAATACAGGAAAACTGAAAAGTGTTATCTCGCACTGTACGGCACAGAAACAAGATTCCATTGAAAGAATAGATACACAAAGCAAAACTTTGTAAACTAATTCACATATGTGTCGCCTGTTCAATTATTATAACAGGAAAACTGAAAAGTGATATAACACTAACCCTGACCCTAACCCTAACCCTAAGCCCCTAACCCTAACCCTAACCCTAACTCTAACCCTAACCCTAACACCTAACCCTAACCCTAACCCTAACCCTAACCCTAACCCCTAACCCTAACCCTAACCCTAACCCTAACCCCTAACCCTAACCCTAACCCTAACCCTAACGCTAACCCCTAACCCTAACCCTAACCCTAACCCCTAACCCCTAACCCTAACCCTAACCCTAACCCTAACCCCTAACCCTAACCCTAACGCTAACCGTAACCCTAACCATATCCCTTACCCAGCCCTAACCTAACCCTAACCCTAACCCTAACCCTAAAACTAACTTGTTCTGAACAGGAACAAGTTTCCAAGGAAAGAACGTAAATGAAAAGCACGACTTTGTAAACTGAATCACATGTGTGTCACTCGCTCAATTAGGAATACAGGAAAACCGAAAAGTGTTATCTCGCACTGTACGGCACAGAAACAAGTTTCCATCGAAAGAACAGAAAGGCAAAGCACAACTTTGTAAACTAAATCACATACGTGTCGCCCGTTCAATTATTACAACAGGAAAACTGAAAAGTGATATATCACACTGTACAGCACAGAAACAAGTTTCAACCGAAGAACAGAAATCCAAAGCACTACTTTGTAAACTAAATCACATGTATGTCGTTCGCTCAATTAGGAATACAGGGAAACCGAAAAGTGTTATCTCCCACTGTATGGCACAGAAACAAATTTCCAAAGAAAGAACAGAAACGCAAAGCACAACTTTGTAAATTAAATGACATACGTGTCGCCTGTTTAATTATTATAACAGGAAAACTGAAAAGTGATATAACGCACTGTACAGCACAGGAACAAGTTTCCATCGAAAGAACAGAAACGGAAAGCACAACTTTGTAAACTAATTCACATACGTTTCGCCTGTTCAATTATTATAACAGGAAAACTGAAAAGTGATATATGACATTGTACAGCACAGGAACAAGTTTCAAATGAAAGAACAAAAAAGAAAATCATTAATTTGTAAACTAAATCACATGTGCGTCGCACGCTCCATTAGGAATACAGGAAAACTGAAAAGTGATATATCTCACTGTACAGCACAAGAACAAGTTTCCAACGAAAGAACAGAAAAGCAAAGCACAACTTTGTAAACTAATTCACATACGTGTCGCCTGTTCAATTATTATAACTGGAAAACTGAAAAGTGATATAACGCACTGTACAGCACAGAAACAAGTTTCCAACGAAAGAACAGAAAAGCAAAGCACAACTTTGTAAACTAATTCGCATATGTGTGGCCTGTTCAATTATTATAACAGGAAAACTGAAAAGTGATATAACCCTAACCCTAACCCTAACCCTAACCCTAACCCCTAACCCTAACCCTAACTCTAACCCCTAACCCTAACCCTAACCCTAACCGTAACCCTAACCATATCCCTTACCCAGCACTAACCTAACCCTAACCCTAACCCTAACCCTAACCCTAACCTTAACCCTAACTTGTTCCTAACAGGAACAAGTTTCCAAGGAAAGAACATACATGAAAAGCACTGCTTTGTAAACTGAATCACATGTGTTTCACTCGCTCAATTAGGAATACAGGAAAACCGAAAAGTGTTATATCGCACTGTACGGCACAGAAACAACTTTCCATCGAAAGAACAGAAACGCAAAGCACAACTTTGTAAATTAAATGACATACGTGTCGCCTGTTCAATTATTATAACAGGAAAACTGAAAAGTGATATAACGCACTGTACAGCACAGGAACAAGTTTCCATCGAAAGAACAGAAACGCAAAGCACAACTTTGTAAACTAATTCACATACGTGTCGCCTGTTCAATTATTATAACAGGAAAACTGAAAAGTGATATGACGCACTGTACAGCACAGGAACAAGTTTCTTTCGAAAGAACAGAAACGCAAAGCACAACTTTTTAAACTAATTCACATACGTGTCGCCTGTTAAATTATTATAACAGGAAAACTGAAAAGTGATATAACGCACTGTACAGCACAGAAACAAGTTTCCATCGAAAGAACAGAAACGCAAAGCACAACTTTGAAAACTAATTCACATACGTGTCGCCTGTTCAATTATTATAACAGGAAAACTGAAAAGTGATATAACGCACTGTACAGCACAGAAACAAGTTTCCAACGAAAGAACAGAAAAGCAAAGCACATCCCATATCCCATTGTACAGCACAGGAACAAGTTTCAAATGAAAGAACAAATAATAAAATCGCTAATTTGTAAACTAAATCACATGTGCGTCGCTCGCTCCATTAGGAATACAGGAAAACTGAAAAGTGATATATCTCACTGTACAGCACAAGAACAAGTTACCAACGAAAGAACAGAAAAGCAAAGCACAACTTTGTAAACTAATTCACATATGTGTGGCCTGTTCAATTATTATAACAGGAAAACTGAAAAGTGATATATCCCTAACCCTAAACCTAACCCCTAACCCTAACCCTAACCCTAACCCTAACCCCTTACCCTAACCCTAATCCTAACCGTAACCCTAACCATATCCCTTACCCAGCCCTAACCTAACCGTACCCCTAACCCTAACCCTAACCCTAACCCTAACCTTAACCCTAACTTGTTCCTAACAGGAACAAGTTTCCAAGGAAAGAACATAAATGAAAAGCACTGCTTTGTAAACTGAATCACATGTGTGTCACTCGCTCAATTAGGAATACAGGAAAACCGAAAAGTGTTATCTCGCACTGTACGGCACAGAAACAAGTTTCCATCGAAAGAACAGAAACGCAAAGCACAACTTTGTAAACTAAATCACATACGTGTCGCCGGTTCAATTATTACAACAGGAAAACTGAAAAGTGATATATCACACTGTACAGCACAGAAACAAGTTTCCAACCGAAGAACAGAAATCCAAAGCACTACTTTGTAAACTAAATCACATGTATGTCGCTCGCTCAATTAGGAATACAGGGAAACCGAAAAGTGTTATCTCGCACTGTATGGCACAGAAACAATTTTCCAAAGAAAGAACAGAAACGGAAAGCACAACTTTGTAAATAAAATGACATACGTGTCGACTGTTCAATTATTATAACAGGAAAACTTAAAAGTGATATAACGCACTGTACAGCACAGGAACAAGTTTCATTCGAAAGAACAGAAACGCAAAGCACAACTTTGTAAACTAATTCACATACGTGTCGCCTGTTCAATTATTATAACAGGAAAACTGAAAAGTGATATAACGCACTGTACAGCACAGGAACAAGTTTCCATCGAAAGAACAGAAACGCAAAGCACAACTTTGTAAACTAATTCACATACGTGTCGCCTGTTCAATTATTATAACAGGAAAACTGAAAAGTGATATAACGCACTGTAAAGCACAGAAACAAGTTTCCATCGAAAGAACAGAAACGCAAAGCAAAACTTTGTAAATTAAATGACATACGTTTCGCCTGTTCAATTATTATAACAGGAAAACTGAAAAGTGATATATGACATTGTACAGCACAGGAACAAGTTTCAAATGAAAGAACAAAAAAGAAAATCATTAATTTGTAAACTAAATCACATGTGCGTCGCTCGCTCCATTAGGAATACAGGAAAACTGAAAAGTGATATATCTCACTGTACAGCACAAGAACAAGTTTCCAACGAAAGAACAGAAAAGCAAAGCACAACTTTGTAAACTAATTCACATACGTGTCGCCTGTTCAATTATTATAACAGGAAAACTGAAAAGTGATATAACGCACTGTACAGCACAGAAACAAGTTTCCAACGAAAGAACAGAAAAGCAAAGCACAACTTTGTAAACTAATTCGCATATGTGTGGCCTGTTCAATTATTATAACAGGAAAACTGAAAAGTGATATAACCCTAACCCTAACCCTAACCCTAACCCTAACCCCTAACCCTAACCCTAACCCTAACCCCTAACCCTAACCCTAACCCTAACCCTAACCGTAACCCTAACCATATCCCTTACCCAGCACTAACCTAACCCTACCCCTAACCCTAACCCTAACCCTAACCCTAACCCTAACCCTAACCTTAACCCTAACTTGTTCCTAACAGGAACAAGTTTCCAAGGAAAGAACATACATGAAAAGCACTGCTTTGTAAACTGAATCACATGTGTTTCACTCGCTCAATTAGGAATACAGGAAAACCGAAAAGTGTTATATCGCACTGTACGGCACAGAAACAACTTTCCATCGAAAGAACAGAAACGCAAAGCACAACTTTGTAAATTAAATGACATACGTGTCGCCTGTTCAATTATTATAACAGGAAAACTGAAAAGTGATATAACGCACTGTACAGCACAGGAACAAGTTTCCATCGAAAGAACAGAAACGCAAAGCACAACTTTGTAAACTAATTCACATACGTGTCGCCTGTTCAATTATTATAACAGGAAAACTGAAAAGTGATATAACGCACTGTACAGCACAGGAACAAGTTTCTTTCGAAAGAACAGAAACGCAAAGCACAACTTTTTAAACTAATTCACATACGTGTCGCCTGTTAAATTATTATAACAGGAAAACTGAAAAGTGATATAACGCACTGTACAGCACAGAAACAAGTTTCCATCGAAAGAACAGAAACGCAAAGCACAACTTTGAAAACTAATTCACATACGTGTCGCCTGTTCAATTATTATAACAGGAAAACTGAAAAGTGATATAACGCACTGTACAGCACAGAAACAAGTTTCCAACGAAAGAACAGAAAAGCAAAGCACATCCCATATCCCATTGTACAGCACAGGAACAAGTTTCAAATGAAAGAACAAATAATAAAATCGCTAATTTGTAAACTAAATCACATGTGCGTCGCTCGCTCCATTAGGAATACAGGAAAACTGAAAAGTGATATATCTCACTGTACAGCACAAGAACAAGTTACCAACGAAAGAACAGAAAAGCAAAGCACAACTTTGTAAACTAATTCACATATGTGTGGCCTGTTCAATTATTATAACAGGAAAACTGAAAAGTGATATATCCCTAACCCTAAACCTAACCCCTAACCCTAACCCTAACCCTAACCCTAACCCCTTACCCTAACCCTAATCCTAACCGTAACCCTAACCATATCCCTTACCCAGCCCTAACCTAACCGTACCCCTAACCCTAACCCTAACCCTAACCCTAACCTTAACCCTAACTTGTTCCTAACAGGAACAAGTTTCCAAGGAAAGAACATAAATGAAAAGCACTGCTTTGTAAACTGAATCACATGTGTGTCACTCGCTCAATTAGGAATACAGGAAAACCGAAAAGTGTTATCTTGCACTGTACGGCACAGAAACAAGTTTCCATCGAAAGAACAGAAACGCAAAGCACAACTTTGTAAACTAAATCACATACGTGTCGCCGGTTCAATTATTACAACAGGAAAACTGAAAAGTGATATATCACACTGTACAGCACAGAAACAAGTTTCCAACCGAAGAACAGAAATCCAAAGCACTACTTTGTAAACTAAATCACATGTATGTCGCTCGCTCAATTAGGAATACAGGGAAACCGAAAAGTGTTATCTCGCACTGTATGGCACAGAAACAATTTTCCAAAGAAAGAACAGAAACGGAAAGCACAACTTTGTAAATAAAATGACATACGTGTCGACTGTTCAATTATTATAACAGGAAAACTTAAAAGTGATATAACGCACTGTACAGCACAGGAACAAGTTTCATTCGAAAGAACAGAAACGCAAAGCACAACTTTGTAAACTAATTCACATACGTGTCGCCTGTTCAATTATTATAACAGGAAAACTTAAAAGTGATATAACGCACTGTACAGCACAGGAACAAGTTTCATTCGAAAGAACAGAAACGCAAAGCACAACTTTGTAAACTAATTCACATACGTGTCGCCTGTTCAATTATTATAACAGGAAAACTGAAAAGTGATATAACGCACTGTAAAGCACAGAAACAAGTTTCCATCGAAAGAACAGAAACGCAAAGCAAAACTTTGTAAATTAAATGACATACGTTTCGCCTGTTCAATTATTATAACAGGAAAACTGAAAAGTGATATATGACATTGTACAGCACAGGAACAAGTTTCAAATGAAAGAACAAAAAAGAAAATCATTAATTTGTAAACTAAATCACATGTGCGTCGCTCGCTCCATTAGGAATACAGGAAAACTGAAAAGTGATATATCTCACTGTACAGCACAAGAACAAGTTTCCAACGAAAGAACAGAAAAGCAAAGCACTACATTTAAACGGAATCACCTGTGTGTCGCTCGCTCAATTAGGAATACAGGAAAACTGAAAAGTGTTATCTCGCACTGTACGGCACAGAAACAAGATTCCATTGAAAGAATAGATACACAAAGCAAAACTTTGTAAACTAATTCACATATGTATCGCCTGTTCAATTATTATAACAGGAAAACTGAAAAGTGATATAACACTAACCCTGACCCTAACCCTAACCCTAAGCCCCTAACCCTAACCCTAACCCTAACCCCTAACCCTAACCCTAACACCTAACCCTAACGCTAACCCTAACCCTAACCCTAACCCCTAACCCTAACCCTAACCCTAACCCTAACCCCTAACCCTAACCCTAACCCTAACCCTAACACCTAACCCTAACCCTAACGCTAACCGTAACCCTAACCATATCCCTTACCCAGCCCTAACCTAACCCTAACCCTAACTCTAACCCTAAAACTAACTTGTTCCTAACAGGAACAAGTTTCCAAGGAAAGAACGTAAATGAAAAGCACGACTTTGTAAACTGAATCACATGTGTGTCACTCGCTCAATTAGGAATACAGGAAAACTGAAAAGTGTTATCTCGCACTGTACGGCACAGAAACAAGTTTCCATCGAAAGAACAGAAAGGCAAAGCACAACTTTGTAAACTAAATCACATACGTGTCGCCCGTTCAATTATTACAACAGGAAAACTGAAAAGTGATATATCACACTGTACAGCACAGAAACAAGTTTCAACCGAAGAACAGAAATCCAAAGCACTACTTTGTAAACTAAATCACATGTATGTCGTTCCCTCAATTAGGAATACAGGGAAACCGAAAAGTGTTATCTCGCACTGTATGGCACAGAAACAAATTTCCAAAGAAAGAACAGAAACGCAAAGCACAACTTTGTAAATTAAATGACATACGTGTCGACTGTTCAATTATTATAACAGGAAAACTTAAAAGTGATATAACGCACTGTACAGCACAGGAACAAGTTTCATTCGAAAGAACAGAAACGCAAAGCACAACTTTGTAAACTAATTCACATACGTGTCGCCTGTTCAATTATTATAACAGGAAAACTGAAAAGTGATATAACGCACTGTACAGCACAGGAACAAGTTTCCATCGAAAGAACAGAAACGCAAAGCACAACTTTGTAAACTAATTCACATACGTGTCGCCTGTTCAATTATTATAACAGGAAAACTGAAAAGTGATATAACGCACTGTAAAGCACAGAAACAAGTTTCCATCGAAAGAACAGAAACGCAAAGCAAAACTTTGTAAATTAAATGACATACGTTTCGCCTGTTCAATTATTATAACAGGAAAACTGAAAAGTGATATATGACATTGTACAGCACAGGAACAAGTTTCAAATGAAAGAACAAAAAAGAAAATCATTAATTTGTAAACTAAATCACATGTGCGTCGCTCGCTCCATTAGGAATACAGGAAAACTGAAAAGTGATATATCTCACTGTACAGCACAAGAACAAGTTTCCAACGAAAGAACAGAAAAGCAAAGCACAACTTTGTAAACTAATTCACATACGTGTCGCCTGTTCAATTATTATAACAGGAAAACTGAAAAGTGATATAACGCACTGTACAGCACAGAAACAAGTTTCCAACGAAAGAACAGAAAAGCAAAGCACAACTTTGTAAACTAATTCGCATATGTGTGGCCTGTTCAATTATTATAACAGGAAAACTGAAAAGTGATATAACCCTAACCCTAACCCTAACCCTAACCCTAACCCCTAACCCTAACCCTAACCCTAACCCCTAACCCTAACCCTAACCCTAACCGTAACCCTAACCATATCCCTTACCCAGCACTAACCTAACCCTACCCCTAACCCTAACCCTAACCCTAACCCTAACCCTAACCTTAACCCTAACTTGTTCCTAACAGGAACAAGTTTCCAAGGAAAGAACATACATGAAAAGCACTGCTTTGTAAACTGAATCACATGTGTTTCACTCGCTCAATTAGGAATACAGGAAAACCGAAAAGTGTTATATCGCACTGTACGGCACAGAAACAACTTTCCATCGAAAGAACAGAAACGCAAAGCACAACTTTGTAAATTAAATGACATACGTGTCGCCTGTTCAATTATTATAACAGGAAAACTGAAAAGTGATATAACGCACTGTACAGCACAGGAACAAGTTTCCATCGAAAGAACAGAAACGCAAAGCACAACTTTGTAAACTAATTCACATACGTGTCGCCTGTTCAATTATTATAACAGGAAAACTGAAAAGTGATATAACGCACTGTACAGCACAGGAACAAGTTTCTTTCGAAAGAACAGAAACGCAAAGCACAACTTTTTAAACTAATTCACATACGTGTCGCCTGTTAAATTATTATAACAGGAAAACTGAAAAGTGATATAACGCACTGTACAGCACAGAAACAAGTTTCCATCGAAAGAACAGAAACGCAAAGCACAACTTTGAAAACTAATTCACATACGTGTCGCCTGTTCAATTATTATAACAGGAAAACTGAAAAGTGATATAACGCACTGTACAGCACAGAAACAAGTTTCCAACGAAAGAACAGAAAAGCAAAGCACATCCCATATCCCATTGTACAGCACAGGAACAAGTTTCAAATGAAAGAACAAATAATAAAATCGCTAATTTGTAAACTAAATCACATGTGCGTCGCTTGCTCCATTAGGAATACAGGAAAACTGAAAAGTGATATATCTCACTGTACAGCACAAGAACAAGTTACCAACGAAAGAACAGAAAAGCAAAGCACAACTTTGTAAACTAATTCACATATGTGTGGCCTGTTCAATTATTATAACAGGAAAACTGAAAAGTGATATATCCCTAACCCTAAACCTAACCCCTAACCCTAACCCTAACCCTAACCCTAACCCCTTACCCTAACCCTAATCCTAACCGTAACGCTAACCATATCCCTTACCCAGCCCTAACCTAACCGTACCCCTAACCCTAACCCTAACCCTAACCCTAACCTTAACCCTAACTTGTTCCTAACAGGAACAAGTTTCCAAGGAAAGAACATAAATGAAAAGCACTGCTTTGTAAACTGAATCACATGTGTGTCACTCGCTCAATTAGGAATACAGGAAAACCGAAAAGTGTTATCTCGCACTGTACGGCACAGAAACAAGTTTCCATCGAAAGAACAGAAACGCAAAGCACAACTTTGTAAACTAAATCACATACGTGTCGCCGGTTCAATTATTACAACAGGAAAACTGAAAAGTGATATATCACACTGTACAGCACAGAAACAAGTTTCCAACCGAAGAACAGAAATCCAAAGCACTACTTTGTAAACTAAATCACATGTATGTCGCTCGCTCAATTAGGAATACAGGGAAACCGAAAAGTGTTATCTCGCACTGTATGGCACAGAAACAATTTTCCAAAGAAAGAACAGAAACGGAAAGCACAACTTTGTAAATAAAATGACATACGTGTCGACTGTTCAATTATTATAACAGGAAAACTTAAAAGTGATATAACGCACTGTACAGCACAGGAACAAGTTTCATTCGAAAGAACAGAAACGCAAAGCACAACTTTGTAAACTAATTCACATACGTGTCGCCTGTTCAATTATTATAACAGGAAAACTGAAAAGTGATATAACGCACTGTACAGCACAGGAACAAGTTTCCATCGAAAGAACAGAAACGCAAAGCACAACTTTGTAAACTAATTCACATACGTGTCGCCTGTTCAGTTATTATAACAGGAAAACTGAAAAGTGATATAACGCACTGTAAAGCACAGAAACAAGTTTCCATCGAAAGAACAGAAACGCAAAGCAAAACTTTGTAAATTAAATGACATACGTTTCGCCTGTTCAATTATTATAACAGGAAAACTGAAAAGTGATATATGACATTGTACAGCACAGGAACAAGTTTCAAATGAAAGAACAAAAAAGAAAATCATTAATTTGTAAACTAAATCACATGTGCGTCGCTCGCTCCATTAGGAATACAGGAAAACTGAAAAGTGATATATCTCACTGTACAGCACAAGAACAAGTTTCCAACGAAAGAACCGAAAAGCAAAGCACAACTTTGTAAACTAATTCACATACGTGTCGCCTGTTCAATTATTATAACAGAAAAACTGAAAAGTGATATAACGCACTGTACAGCACAGAAACAAGTTTCCAACGAAAGAACAGAAAAGCAAAGCACAACTTTGTAAACTAATTCGCATATGTGTGGCCTGTTCAATTATTATAACAGGAAAACTGAAAAGTGATATAACCCTAACCCTAACCCTAACCCTAACCCTAACCCCTAACCCTAACCCTAACCCTAACCCCTAACCCTAACCCTAACCCTAACCGTAACCCTAACCATATCCCTTACCCAGCACTAACCTAACCCTACCCCTAACCCTAACCCTAACCCTAACCCTAACCCTAACCCTAACCTTAACCCTAACTTGTTCCTAACAGGAACAAGTTTCCAAGGAAAGAACATACATGAAAAGCACTGCTTTGTAAACTGAATCACATGTGTTTCACTCGCTCAATTAGGAATACAGGAAAACCGAAAAGTGTTATATCGCACTGTACGGCACAGAAACAACTTTCCATCGAAAGAACAGAAACGCAAAGCACAACTTTGTAAATTAAATGACATACGTGTCGCCTGTTCAATTATTATAACAGGAAAACTGAAAAGTGATATAACGCACTGTACAGCACAGGAACAAGTTTCCATCGAAAGAACAGAAACGCAAAGCACAACTTTGTAAACTAATTCACATACGTGTCGCCTGTTCAATTATTATAACAGGAAAACTGAAAAGTGATATAACGCACTGTACAGCACAGGAACAAGTTTCTTTCGAAAGAACAGAAACGCAAAGCACAACTTTTTAAACTAATTCACATACGTGTCGCCTGTTAAATTATTATAACAGGAAAACTGAAAAGTGATATAACGCACTGTACAGCACAGAAACAAGTTTCCATCGAAAGAACAGAAACGCAAAGCACAACTTTGAAAACTAATTCACATATGTGTCGCCTGTTCAATTATTATAACAGGAAAACTGAAAAGTGATATAACGCACTGTACAGCACAGAAACAAGTTTCCAACGAAAGAACAGAAAAGCAAAGCACATCCCATATCCCATTGTACAGCACAGGAACAAGTTTCAAATGAAAGAACAAATAATAAAATCGCTAATTTGTAAACTAAATCACATGTGCGTCGCTCGCTCCATTAGGAATACAGGAAAACTGAAAAGTGATATATCTCACTGTACAGCACAAGAACAAGTTACCAACGAAAGAACAGAAAAGCAAAGCACAACTTTGTAAACTAATTCACATATGTGTGGCCTGTTCAATTATTATAACAGGAAAACTGAAAAGTGATATATCCCTAACCCTAAACCTAACCCCTAACCCTAACCCTAACCCTAACCCTAACCCTAACCCCTTACCCTAACCCTAATCCTAACCGTAACCCTAACCATATCCCTTACCCAGCCCTAACCTAACCGTACCCCTAACCCTAACCCTAACCCTAACCCTAACCTTAACCCTAACTTGTTCCTAACAGGAACAAGTTTCCAAGGAAAGAACATAAATGAAAAGCACTGCTTTGTAAACTGAATCACATGTGTGTCACTCGCTCAATTAGGAATACAGGAAAACCGAAAAGTGTTATCTCGCACTGTACGGCACAGAAACAAGTTTCCATCGAAAGAACAGAAACGCAAAGCACAACTTTGTAAACTAAATCACATACGTGTCGCCGGTTCAATTATTACAACAGGAAAACTGAAAAGTGATATATCACACTGTACAGCACAGAAACAAGTTTCCAACCGAAGAACAGAAATCCAAAGCACTACTTTGTAAACTAAATCACATGTATGTCGCTCGCTCAATTAGGAATACAGGGAAACCGAAAAGTGTTATCTCTCACTGTATGGCACAGAAACAATTTTCCAAAGAAAGAACAGAAACGGAAAGCACAACTTTGTAAATAAAATGACATACGTGTCGACTGTTCAATTATTATAACAGGAAAACTTAAAAGTGATATAACGCACTGTACAGCACAGGAACAAGTTTCATTCGAAAGAACAGAAACGCAAAGCACAACTTTGTAAACTAATTCACATACGTGTCGCCTGTTCAATTATTATAACAGGAAAACTGAAAAGTGATATAACGCACTGTACAGCACAGGAACAAGTTTCCATCGAAAGGACAGAAACGCAAAGCACAACTTTGTAAACTAATTCACATACGTGTCGCCTGTTCAATTATTATAACAGGAAAACTGAAAAGTGATATAACGCACTGTAAAGCACAGAAACAAGTTTCCATCGAAAGAACAGAAACGCAAAGCAAAACTTTGTAAATTAAATGACATACGTTTCGCCTGTTCAATTATTATAACAGGAAAACTGAAAAGTGATATATGACATTGTACAGCACAGGAACAAGTTTCAAATGAAAGAACAAAAAAGAAAATCATTAATTTGTAAACTAAATCACATGTGCGTCGCTCGCTCCATTAGGAATACAGGAAAACTGAAAAGTGATATATCTCACTGTACAGCACAAGAACAAGTTTCCAACGAAAGAACAGAAAAGCAAAGCACTACATTTAAACGGAATCACCTGTGTGTCGCTCGCTCAATTAGGAATACAGGAAAACTGAAAAGTGTTATCTCGCACTGTACGGCACAGAAACAAGATTCCATTGAAAGAATAGATACACAAAGCAAAACTTTGTAAACTAATTCACATATGTATCGCCTGTTCAATTATTATAACAGGAAAACTGAAAAGTGATATAACACTAACCCTGACCCTAACCCTAACCCTAAGCCCCTAACCCTAACCCTAACCCTAACCCCTAACCCTAACCCTAACACCTAACCCTAACGCTAACCCTAACCCTAACCCTAACCCCTAACCCTAACCCTAACCCTAACCCTAACCCCTAACCCTAACCCTAACCCTAACCCTAACACCTAACCCTAACCCTAACGCTAACCGTAACCCTAACCATATCCCTTACCCAGCCCTAACCTAACCCTAACCCTAACCCTAACCCTAAAACTAACTTGTTCCTAACAGGAACAAGTTTCCAAGGAAAGAACGTAAATGAAAAGCACGACTTTGTAAACTGAATCACATGTGTGTCACTCGCTCAATTAGGAATACAGGAAAACTGAAAAGTGTTATCTCGCACTGTACGGCACAGAAACAAGTTTCCATCGAAAGAACAGAAAGGCAAAGCACAACTTTGTAAACTAAATCACATACGTGTCGCCCGTTCAATTATTACAACAGGAAAACTGAAAAGTGATATATCACACTGTACAGCACAGAAACAAGTTTCAACCGAAGAACAGAAATCCAAAGCACTACTTTGTAAACTAAATCACATGTATGTCGTTCCCTCAATTAGGAATACAGGGAAACCGAAAAGTGTTATCTCGAACTGTATGGCACAGAAACAAATTTCCAAAGAAAGAACAGAAACGCAAAGCACAACTTTGTAAATTAAATGACATACGTGTCGACTGTTCAATTATTATAACAGGAAAACTTAAAAGTGATATAACGCACTGTACAGCACAGGAACAAGTTTCATTCGAAAGAACAGAAACGCAAAGCACAACTTTGTAAACTAATTCACATACGTGTCGCCTGTTCAATTATTATAACAGGAAAACTGAAAAGTGATATAACGCACTGTACAGCACAGGAACAAGTTTCCATCGAAAGAACAGAAACGCAAAGCACAACTTTGTAAACTAATTCACATACGTGTCGCCTGTTCAATTATTATAACAGGAAAACTGAAAAGTGATATAACGCACTGTAAAGCACAGAAACAAGTTTCCATCGAAAGAACAGAAACGCAAAGCAACACTTTGTAAATTAAATGACATACGTTTCGCCTGTTCAATTATTATAACAGGAAAACTGAAAAGTGATATATGACATTGTACAGCACAGGAACAAGTTTCAAATGAAAGAACAAAAAAGAAAATCATTAATTTGTAAACTAAATCACATGTGCGTCGCTCGCTCCATTAGGAATACAGGAAAACTGAAAAGTGATATATCTCACTGTACAGCACAAGAACAAGTTTCCAACGAAAGAACAGAAAAGCAAAGCACAACTTTGTAAACTAATTCACATACGTGTCGCCTGTTCAATTATTATAACAGGAAAACTGAAAAGTGATATAACGCACTGTACAGCACAGAAACAAGTTTCCAACGAAAGAACAGAAAAGCAAAGCACAACTTTGTAAACTAATTCGCATATGTGTGGCCTGTTCAATTATTATAACAGGAAAACTGAAAAGTGATATAACCCTAACCCTAACCCTAACCCTAACCCCTAACCCTAACCCTAACCCTAACCCCTAACCCTAACCCTAACCCTAACCGTAACCCTAACCATATCCCTTACCCAGCACTAACCTAACCCTACCCCTAACCCTAACCCTAACCCTAACCCTAACCCTAACCCTAACCTTAACCCTAACTTGTTCCTAACAGGAACAAGTTTCCAAGGAAAGAACATACATGAAAAGCACTGCTTTGTAAACTGAATCACATGTGTTTCACTCGCTCAATTAGGAATACAGGAAAACCGAAAAGTGTTATATCGCACTGTACGGCACAGAAACAACTTTCCATCGAAAGAACAGAAACGCAAAGCACAACTTTGTAAATTAAATGACATACGTGTCGCCTGTTCAATTATTATAACAGGAAAACTGAAAAGTGATATAACGCACTGTACAGCACAGGAACAAGTTTCCATCGAAAGAACAGAAACGCAAAGCACAACTTTGTAAACTAATTCACATACGTGTCGCCTGTTCAATTATTATAACAGGAAAACTTAAAAGTGATATAACGCACTGTACAGCACAGGAACAAGTTTCTTTCGAAAGAACAGAAACGCAAAGCACAACTTTTTAAACTAATTCACATACGTGTCGCCTGTTAAATTATTATAACAGGAAAACTGAAAAGTGATATAACGCACTGTACAGCACAGAAACAAGTTTCCATCGAAAGAACAGAAACGCAAAGCACAACTTTGAAAACTAATTCACATACGTGTCGCCTGTTCAATTATTATAACAGGAAAACTGAAAAGTGATATAACGCACTGTACAGCACAGAAACAAGTTTCCAACGAAAGAACAGAAAAGCAAAGCACATCCCATATCCCATTGTACAGCACAGGAACAAGTTTCAAATGAAAGAACAAATAATAAAATCGCTAATTTGTAAACTAAATCACATGTGCGTCGCTCGCTCCATTAGGAATACAGGAAAACTGAAAAGTGATATATCTCACTGTACAGCACAAGAACAAGTTACCAACGAAAGAACAGAAAAGCAAAGCACAACTTTGTAAACTAATTCACATATGTGTGGCCTGTTCAATTATTATAACAGGAAAACTGAAAAGTGATATATCCCTAACCCTAAACCTAACCCCTAACCCTAACCCTAACCCTAACCCTAACCCCTTGCCCTAACCCTAATCCTAACCGTAACCCTAACCATATCCCTTACCCAGCCCTAACCTAACCGTACCCCTAACCCTAACCCTAACCCTAACCCTAACCTTAACCCTAACTTGTTCCTAACAGGAACAAGTTTCCAAGGAAAGAACATAAATGAAAAGCACTGCTTTGTAAACTGAATCACATGTGTGTCACTCGCTCAATTAGGAATACAGGAAAACCGAAAAGTGTTATCTCGCACTGTACGGCACAGAAACAAGTTTCCATCGAAAGAACAGAAACGCAAAGCACAACTTTGTAAACTAAATCACATACGTGTCGCCGGTTCAATTATTACAACAGGAAAACTGAAAAGTGATATATCACACTGTACAGCACAGAAACAAGTTTCCAACCGAAGAACAGAAATCCAAAGCACTACTTTGTAAACTAAATCACATGTATGTCGCTCGCTCAATTAGGAATACAGGGAAACCGAAAAGTGTTATCTCGCACTGTATGGCACAGAAACAATTTTCCAAAGAAAGAACAGAAACGGAAAGCACAACTTTGTAAATAAAATGACATACGTGTCGACTGTTCAATTATTATAACAGGAAAACTTAAAAGTGATATAACGCACTGTACAGCACAGGAACAAGTTTCATTCGAAAGAACAGAAACGCAAAGCACAACTTTGTAAACTAATTCACATACGTGTCGCCTGTTCAATTATTATAACAGGAAAACTGAAAAGTGATATAACGCACTGTACAGCACAGGAACAAGTTTCCATCGAAAGGACAGAAACGCAAAGCACAACTTTGTAAACTAATTCACATACGTGTCGCCTGTTCAATTATTATAACAGGAAAACTGAAAAGTGATATAACGCACTGTAAAGCACAGAAACAAGTTTCCATCGAAAGAACAGAAACGCAAAGCAAAACTTTGTAAATTAAATGACATACGTTTCGCCTGTTCAATTATTATAACAGGAAAACTGAAAAGTGATATATGACATTGTACAGCACAGGAACAAGTTTCAAATGAAAGAACAAAAAAGAAAATCATTAATTTGTAAACTAAATCACATGTGCGTCGCTCGCTCCATTAGGAATACAGGAAAACTGAAAAGTGATATATCTCACTGTACAGCACAAGAACAAGTTTCCAACGAAAGAACAGAAAAGCAAAGCACTACATTTAAACGGAATCACCTGTGTGTCGCTCGCTCAATTAGGAATACAGGAAAACTGAAAAGTGTTATCTCGCACTGTACGGCACAGAAACAAGATTCCATTGAAAGAATAGATACACAAAGCAAAACTTTGTAAACTAATTCACATATGTATCGCCTGTTCAATTATTATAACAGGAAAACTGAAAAGTGATATAACACTAACCCTGACCCTAACCCTAACCCTAAGCCCCTAACCCTAACCCTAACCCTAACCCCTAACCCTAACCCTAACACCTAACCCTAACGCAAACCCTAACCCTAACCCTAACCCCTAACCCTAACCCTAACCCTAACCCTAACCCCTAACCCTAACCCTAACCCTAACACCTAACCCTAACCCTAACGCTAACCGTAACCCTAACCATATCCCTTACCCAGCCCTAACCTAACCCTAACCCTAACCCTAACCCTAAAACTAACTTGTTCCTAACAGGAACAAGTTTCCAAGGAAAGAACGTAAATGAAAAGCACGACTTTGTAAACTGAATCACATGTGTGTCACTCGCTCAATTAGGAATACAGGAAAACTGAAAAGTGTTATCTCGCACTGTACGGCACAGAAACAAGTTTCCATCGAAAGAACAGAAAGGCAAAGCACAACTTTGTAAACTAAATCACATACGTGTCGCCCGTTCAATTATTACAACAGGAAAACTGAAAAGTGATATATCACACTGTACAGCACAGAAACAAGTTTCAACCGAAGAACAGAAATCCAAAGCACTACTTTGTAAACTAAATCACATGTATGTCGTTCCCTCAATTAGGAATACAGGGAAACCGAAAAGTGTTATCTCGCACTGTATGGCACAGAAACAAATTTCCAAAGAAAGAACAGAAACGCAAAGCACAACTTTGTAAATTAAATGACATACGTGTCGCCTGTTTAATTATTATAACAGGAAAACTGAAAAGTGATATAACGCACTGTACAGCACAGGAACAAGTTTCCATCGAAAGAACAAAAAAGAAAATCATTAATTTGTAAACTAAATCACATGTGCGTCGCTCGCTCCATTAGGAATACAGGAAAACTGAAAAGTGATATATCTCACTGTACAGCACAAGAACAAGTTTCCAACGAAAGAACAGAAAAGCAAAGCACAACTTTGTAAACTAATTCACATACGTGTCGCCTGTTCAATTATTATAACAGGAAAACTGAAAAGTGATATAACGCACTGTACAGCACAGAAACAAGTTTCCAACGAAAGAACAGAAAAGCAAAGCACAACTTTGTAAACTAATTCACATATGTGTGGCCTGTTCAATTATTATAACAGGAAAACTGAAAAGTGATATAACCCTAACCCTAACCCTAACCCCTAACCGTAACCCTAACCCTAACCGTAACCCTAACCATATCCCTTACCCAGCACTAACCTAACCCTACCCCTACCCCTAACCCTAACCCTACCCCTAACCCTAACCCTAACCTTAACCCTAACTTGTTCCTAACAGGAACAAGTTTCCAAGGAAAGAACATAAATGAAAAGCACTGCTTTGTAAACTGAATCACATGTGTTTCACTCGCTCAATTAGGAATACAGGAAAACCGAAAAGTGTTATATCGCACTGTATGGCACAGAAACAACTTTCCATCGAAAGAACAGAAACGCAAAGCACAACTTTGTAAATTAAATGACATACGTCTCGCCTGTTCAATTATTATAACAGGAAAACTGAAAAGTGATATAACCCACTGTACAGCACAGGAACAAGTTTCCATCGAAAGAACAGAAACGCAAAGCACAACTTTGAAAACTAATTCACATACATGTCGCCTGTTCAATTATTATAACAGGAAAACTGAAAAGTGATATAACGCACTGTACAGCACAGGAACAAGTTTCTTTCGAAAGAACAGAAACGCAAAGCACAACTTTTTAAACTAATTCACATACGTGTCGCCTGTTAAATTATTATAACAGGAAAACTGAAAAGTGATATAACGCACTGTACAGCACAGAAACAAGTTTCCATTGAAAGAACAGAAACGCAAAGCACAACTTTGAAAACTAATTCACATACGTGTCGCCTGTTCAATTATTATAACAGGAAAACTGAAAATTGATATATAACATTGTACAGCACAGGAACAAGTTTCAAATGAAAGAACAAATAATAAAATCGCTAATTTGTAAACTAAATCACATGTGCGTCGCTCGCTCCATTAGGAATACAGGAAAACTGAAAAGTGATATATCTCACTGTACAGCACAAGAACAAGTTTCCAACGAAAGAACAGAAAAGCAAAGCACAACTTTGTAAACTAATTCACATATGTGTGGCCTGTTCAATTATTATAACAGGAAAACTGAAAAGTGATATATCCCTAACCCTAAACCTAACCCCTAACCCTAACCCTAACCCTAACCCTAACCCCTTACCCTAACCCTAATCCTAACCGTAACCCTAACCATATCCCTTACCCAGCCCTAACCTAACCGTACCCCTAACCCTAACCCTAACCCTAACCCTAACCTTAACCCTAACTTGTTCCTAACAGGAACAAGTTTCCGAGGAAAGAACATAAATGAAAAGCACGGCTTTGTAAACTGAATCACATGTGTGTCACTCGCTCAATTAGGAATACAGGAAAACCGAAAAGTGTTATCTCGCACTGTACGGCACAGAAACAAGTTTCCATCGAAAGAACAGAAACGCAAAGCACAACTTTGTAAACTAAATCACATACGTGTCGCCGGTTCAATTTTTACAACAGGAAAACTGAAAAGTGATGTATCACACTGTACAGCACAGAAACAAGTTTCCAACCGAAGAACAGAAATCCAAAGCACTACTTTGTAAACTAAATCACTTGTATGTCGCTCGCTCAATTAGGAATACAGGGAAACCGAAAAGTGTTATCTCGCACTGTATGGCACAGAAACAATTTTCCAAAGAAAGAACAGAAACGGAAAGCACAACTTTGTAAATTAAATGACATACGTGTCGCCTGTTCAATTATTATAACAGGAAAACTGAAAAGTGATATAACGCACTGTACAGCACAGGAACAAGTTTCCATCGAAAGAACAGAAACGCAAAGCACAACTTTGTAAACTAATTCACATACGCGTTGCCTGTTCAATTATTATAACAGGAAAACTGAAAAGTGATATAACGCACTGTACAGCACAGAAACAAGTTTCCAACGAAAGAACAGAAAAGCAAAGCACAACTTTGTAAACTAATTCACATATGTGTGGCCTGTTCAATTATTATAACAGGAAAACTGAAAAGTGATATAACCCTAACCCTAACCCTAACCCTAACCCCTAACCCTAACCCTAACCCTAACCCCTAACCCTAACCCTAACCCTAACCGTAACCCTAACCATATCCCTTACCCAGCACTAACCTAACCCTACCCCTAACCCTAACCCTAACCCTAACCCTAACCCTAACCTTAACCCTAACTTGTTCCTAACAGGAACAAGTTTCCAAGGAAAGAACATAAATGAAAAGCACTGCTTTGTAAACTGAATAACATGTGTTTCACTCGCTCAATTAGGAATACAGGAAAACCGAAAAGTGTTATATCGCACTGTACGGCACAGAAACAACTTTCCATCGAAAGAACAGAAACGCAAAGCACAACTTTGTAAATTAAATGACATACGTGTCGCCTGTTTAATTATTATAACAGGAAAACTGAAAAGTTATATAACGCACTGTACAGCACAGGAACAAGTTTCCATCGAAAGAACAGAAAAGCAAAGTACAACTTTGTAAACTAATTCACATATGTGTCGCCTGTTCAATTATTATAACAGAAAAACTGAAAATTGATATATCACATTGTACAGCACAGGAACAAGTTTCAAATGAAAGAACAAATAATAAAATTGCTAATTTGTAAACTAAATCACATGTGCGTCGCTCGCTCCATTAGGAATACAGGAAAACTGAAAAGTGATATATCTCACTGTACAGCACAAGAACAAGTTTCCAACGAAAGAACAGAAAAGCAAAGCACAACTTTGTAAACTAATTCACATATGTGTGGCCTGTTCAATTATTATAACAGGAAAACTGAAAAGTGATATATCCCTAACCCTAAACCTAACCCCTAACCCTAACCCTAACCCTAACCCTAACCCCTTACCCTAACCCTAACCGTAACCCTAACCATATCCCTTACCCAGCCCTAACCTAACCGTACCCCTAACCCTAACCCTAACCCTAACCCTAACCTTAACCCTAACTTGTTCCTAACAGGAACAGGAACAAGTTTCCATCGAAAGGACAGAAACGCAAAGCACAACTTTGTAAACTAATTCACATACGCGTCGCCTGTTCAATTATTATAACAGGAAAACTGAAAAGTGATATAACACACTGTACAGCACAGAAACAAGTTTCCAACGAAAGAACAGAAAAGCAAAGCACAACTTTGTAAACTAATTCACATATGTGTGGCCTGTTCAATTATTATAACGGGAACAAGTTTCCAAGGAAAGAACATAAATGAAAAGCACTGCTTTGTAAACTGAATCACATGTGTGTCACTCGCTCAATTAGGAATACAGGAAAACCGAAAAGTGTTATCTCGCACTGTACGGCACAGAAACAAGTTTCCATCGAAAGAACAGAAACGCAAAGCACAACTTTGTAAACTAAATCACATACGTGTCGCCGGTTCAATTATTACAACAGGAAAACTGAAAAGTGATATATCACACTGTACAGCACAGAAACAAGTTTCCAACCGAAGAACAGAAATCCAAAGCACTACTTTGTAAACTAAATCACATGTATGTCGCTCGCTCAATTAGGAATACAGGGAAACCGAAAAGTGTTATCTTGCACTGTATGGCACAGAAACTATTTTCCAAAGAAAGAACAGAAACGGAAAGCACAACTTTTTAAACTAATTCACATACGTGTCGCCTGTTCAATTATTATAACAGGAAAACTGAAAAGTGATATAACGCACTGTACAGCACAGAAACAAGTTTCCAACGAAAGAACAGAAACGCAAAGCACAACTTTTTAAACTAATTCACATACGTGTCGCCTGTTCAATTATTATAACAGGAAAACTGAAAAGTGATATAACGCACTGTACAGCACAGAAACAAGTTTCCATCGAAAGAACAGAAACGCAAAGCACAACTTTGTATATTAAATGACATACGTTTCGCCTGTTCAATTATTATAACAGGAAAACTGAAAAGTGATATATGACATTGTACAGCACAAGAACAAGTTTCAAATGAAAGAACAAAAAAGAAAATCATTAATTTGTAAACTAAATCACATGTGCGTCGCTCGCTCCATTAGGAATACAGGAAAACTGAAAAGTGATATATTTCACTGTACAGCACAAGAACAAGTTTCCAACGAAAGAACAGAAAAGCACAGCACTACATTTAAACGGAATCACCTGTGTGTCGCTCGCTCAATTAGGAATACAGGAAAACTGAAAAGTGTTATCTCGCACTGTACGGAACAGAAACAAGATTCCATTGAAAGAATAGATACACAAAGCACAACTTTGTAAACTAATTCACATATGTGTCGCCTGTTCAATTATTATAACAGGAAAACTGAAAAGTGATATATCCCTAACCCTAAACCTAACCCCTAACCCTAACCCTAACCCTAACCCTAACCCCTTACCCTAACCCTAACCATAACCGTAACCCTAACCATATCCCTTACCCAGCCCTAACCTAACCGTACCCCTAACCCTAACCCTAACCCTAACCCTAACCTTAACCCTAACTTGTTCCTAACAGGAACAAGTTTCCAAGGAAAGAACATAAATGAAAAGCATTGCTTTGTAAACTGAATCACATGTGTGTCACTCGCTCAATTAGGAATACAGGAAAACCGAAAAGTGTTATCTCGCACTGTACGGCACAGAAACAAGTTTCCATCGAAAGAACAGAAACGCAAAGCACAACTTTGTAAACTAAATCACATACGTGTCGCCGGTTCAATTATTACAACAGGAAAACTGAAAAGTGATATATCACACTGTACAGCAGAGAAACAAGTTTCCAACCGAAGAACAGAAATCCAAAGCACTACTTTGTAAACTAAATCACAAGTATGTCGCTCGCTCAATTAGGAATACAGGGAAACCGAAAAGTGTTATCACGCACTGTATGGCACAGAAACAATTTTCCAAAGAAAGAACAGAAACGGAAAGCACAACTTTGTAAATTAAATGACATACGTGTCGCCTGTTCAATTATTATAACAGGAAAACTTAAAAGTGATATAAGGCACTGTACAGCACAGGAACAAGTTTCATTCGAAAGAACAGAAACGCAAAGCACAACTTTGTAAACTAATTCACATACGTGTCGCCTGTTCAATTATTATAACAGGAAAACTGAAAAGTGATATAACGCACTGTACAGCACAGGAACAAGTTTCCATCGAAAGAACAGAAACGCAAAGCACAACTTTGTAAACTAATTCACATACGTGTCGCCTGTTCAATTATTATAACAGGAAAACTGAAAAGTGATATAACGCACTGTACAGCACAGGAACAAGTTTCTTTCGAAAGAACAGAAACGCAAAGCACAACTTTTTAAACTAATTCACATACGTGTCGCCTGTTAAATTATTATAACAGGAAAACTGAAAAGTGATATATGACATTGTACAGCACAGGAACAAGTTTCAAATTAAAGAACAAAAAAGAAAATCATTAATTTGTAAACTAAATCACATGTGCGTCGCTCGCTCCATTAGGAATACAGGAAAACTGAAAATTGATATATCTCACTGTACAGCACAAGAACAAGTTTCCAATGAAAGAACAGAAAAGCAAAGCACTACATTTAAACGGAATCACCTGTGTGTCGCTCGCTCAATTAGGAATACAGGAAAACTGAAAAGTGTTATCTCGCACTGTACGGCACAGAAACAAGATTCCATTGAAAGAATAGATACACAAAGCAAAACTTTGTAACCTAATTCACATATGTGTTGCCTGTTCAATTATTATAACAGGAAAACTGAAAAGTGATATAACACTAACCCTGACCCTAACCCTAACCCTAAGCCCCTAACCCTAACCCTAACCCTAACCCCTAACCCTAACCCTAACACCTAACCCTAACCCTAACCCTAACCCCTAACCCTAACCCTAACACCTAACCCTAACCCTAACCCTAACCCTAACCCTAACCCCTAACCCTAACCCTAACCCTAACCCCTAACCCTAACCCTAACCCTAACCCTAACCCGTAACCCTAACCCTAACGCTAACCGTAACCCTAACCATATCCCTTACCAAGCCCTAACCTAACCCTAACCCTAACCCTAACCCTAAAACTAACTTGTTCCTAACAGAAACAAGTTTCCAAGGAAAGAACGTAAATGAAAAGCACGACTTTGTAAACTGAATCACATGGGTGTCACTCGCTCAATTAGGAATACAGGAAAACCGAAAAGTGTTATCTCGCACTGTACGGCACAGAAACAAGTTTCCATCGAAAGAACAGAAAGGCAAAGCACAACTTTGTAAACTAAATCACATACGTGTCGCCCGTTCAATTATTACAACAGGAAAACTGAAAAGTGATATAACGCACTGTACAGCACAGGAACAAGTTTCAACCGAAGAACAGAAATCCAAAGCACTACTTTGTAAACTAAATCACATGTATGTCGCTCGCTCAATTAGGAATACAGGGAAACCGAAAAGTGTTATCTCGCACTGTATGGCACAGAAACAAATTTCCAAAGATAGAACAGAAACGCAAAGGACAACTTTGTAAATTAAAAGAAATACGTGTCGCCTGTTTAATTATTATAACAGGAAAACTGAAAAGTGATATAACGCACTGTACAGCACATGCACAAGTTTCCATCGAAAGAACAGGAACGCAAAGTACAACTTTGTAAACTAATTCACATACGTGTCGCCTGTGCAATTATTATAACAGGAAAACTGAAAAGTGATATATCACATTGTACAGCACAGGAACAAGTTTCAAATGAAAGAACAAATAATAAAATCACTAATTTGTAAACTAAATCACATGTGCGTCGCTTGCTCCATTAGGAATACAGAAAAACTGAAAAGTGATATATCTCACTGTACAGCACAAGAACAAGTTTCCAACGAAAGAACAGAAAAGCAAAGCACGACTTTGTAAACTAATTCACATATGTGTGGCCTGTTCAATTATTATAACAGGAAAACTGAAAAGTGATATAACCCTAACCCTAACCCTAACCCCTAACCCTAACCCTAACCCTAACCCTAACCCCTTACCCTAACCCTAACCCTAACCGTAACCCTAACCATATCCCTTACCCAGCCCTAACCTAACCGTACCCCTAACCCTAACCCTAACCCTAACCCTAACCCTAACCTTAACCCTAACTTGTTCCTAACAGGAACAAGTTTCCAAGGAAAGAACATAAATGAAAAGCACTGCTTTGTAAACTGAATCACATGTGTGTCACTCGCTCAATTAGGAATACAGGAAAACCGAAAAGTGTTATCTCGCACTGTACGGCACAGAAACAAGTTTCCATCGAAAGAACAGAAAGGCAAAGCACAACTTTGTAAACTAAATCACATACGTGTCGCCCGTTCAATTATTACAACAGGAAAACTGAAAAGTGATATATCACACTGTACAGCACAGAAACAAGTTTCCAACCGAAGAACAGAAATCCAAAGCACTACTTTGTAAACTAAATCACTTGTATGTCGCTCGCTCAATTAGGAATACAGGGAAACCGAAAAGTGTTATCTCGCACTGTATGGCACAGAAACAATTTTCCAAAGAAAGAACAGAAACGGAAAGCACAACTTTGTAAATTAAATGACATACGTGTCGCCTGTTAAATTATTATAACAGGAAAACTTAAAAGTGATATAACGCACTGTACAGCACAGGAACAAGTTTCCATCGAAAGAACAGAATCGCAAAGCACAACTTTGTAAACTAATTCACATACGTGTCGCCCGTTCAATTATTACAACAGGAAAACTGAAAAGTGATATATCACACTGTACAGCACAGAAACATATTTCAACCGAAGAACAGAAATAAAAAGCACTACTTTGTAAACTAAATCACATGAATGTCGCTCGCTCAATTAGGAATACAGGGAAACCGAAAAGTGTTATTTTGAACTGTATGGCACAGAAACAAATTTCCAAAGAAAGAACAGAAACGCAAAGCACAACTTTGTAAATTAAATGACATACGTGTCGCCTGTTCAATTATTATAACAGGAAAACTTAAAAGTGATATAACGCACTGTACAGCACAGGAACAAGTTTCATTCGAAAGAACAGAAACGCAAAGCACAACTTTGTAAACTAATTCACATACGTGTCGCCTGTTCAATTATTATAACAGGAACACTGAAAAGTGATATAACGCACTGTACAGCACAGGAACAAGTTTCCATCGAAAGAACAGAAACGCAAAGCACAACTTTGTAAACTAATTCACATAAGTGTCGTCTGTTCAATTATTATAACAGGAAAACTGAAAAGTGATATAACGCACTGTACAGCACATGCACAAGTTTCCATCGAAAGAACAGAAACGCAAAGTACAACTTTGTAAACTAATTCACATACGTGTCGCCTGTGCAATTATTATAACAGGAAAACTGAAAAGTGATATATCACATTGTACAGCACAGGAACAAGTTTCAAATGAAAGAACAAATAATAAAATCACTAATTTGTAAACTAAATCACATGTGCGTCGCTTGCTCCATTAGGAATACAGAAAAACTGAAAAGTGATATATCTCACTGTACAGCACAAGAACAAGTTTCCAACGAAAGAACAGAAAAGCAAAGCACGACTTTGTAAACTAATTCACATATGTGTGGCCTGTTCAATTATTATAACAGGAAAACTGAAAAGTGATATAACCCTAACCCTAACCCTAACCCCTAACCCTAACCCTAACCCTAACCCTAACCCCTTACCCTAACCCTAACCCTAACCGTAACCCTAACCATATCCCTTACCCAGCCCTAACCTAACCGTACCCCTAACCCTAACCCTAACCCTAACCCTAACCTTAACCCTAACTTGTTCCTAACAGGAACAAGTTTCCAAGGAAAGAACATAAATGAAAAGCACTGCTTTGTAAACTGAATCACATGTGTGTCACTCGCTCAATTAGGAATACAGGAAAACCGAAAAGTGTTATCTCGCACTGTACGGCACAGAAACAAGTTTCCATCGAAAGAACAGAAACGCAAAGCACAACTTTGTAAACTAAATCACATACGTGTCGCCCGTTCAATTATTACAACAGGAAAACTGAAAAGTGATATATCACACTGTACAGCACAGAAACAAGTTTCCAACCGAAGAACAGAAATCCAAAGCACTACTTTGTAAACTAAATCACTTGTATGTCGCTCGCTCAATTAGGAATACAGGGAAACCGAAAAGTGTTATCTCGCACTGTATGGCACAGAAACAATTTTCCAAAGAAAGAACAGAAACGGAAAGCACAACTTTGTAAATTAAATGACATACGTGTCGCCTGTTCAATTATTATAACAGGAAAACTTAAAAGTGATATAACGCACTGTACAGCACAGGAACAAGTTTCCATCGAAAGAACAGAATCGCAAAGCACAACTTTGTAAACTAATTCACATACGTGTCGCCTGTTCAATTATTATAACAGGAAAACTGAAAAGTGATATAACGCACTGTACAGCACAGGAACAAGTTTCTATCAAAAGAACAGAAACGCAAAACACAACTTTTTAAACTAATTCACATGCGTGTCGCCTGTTCAATTATTATAACAGGAAAACTGAAAAGTGATATAACGCACTGTACAGCACAGAAACAAGTTTCCATCGAAAGAACAGAAACGCAAAGCACAACTTTGTAAATTAAATGACATACGTTTCGCCTGTTCAATTATTATAACAGGAAAACTGAAAAGTGATATATGACATTGTACAGCACAGGAACAAGTTTCAAATGAAAGAACAAAAAAGAAAATCATTAATTTGTAAACTAAATCACATGTGCGTCGCTCGCTCCATTAGGAATACAGGAAAACTGAAAAGTGATATATCTCACTGTACAGCACAAGAACAAGTTTCCAACGAAAGAACAGAAAAGCAAAGCACTACATTTAAACGGAATCACCTGTGTGTCGCTCGCTCAATTAGGAATACAGGAAAACTGAAAAGTGTTATCTCGCACGGTACGGCACAGAAACAAGATTCCATTGAAAGAATAGATACACAAAGCAAAACTTTGTAAACTAATTCACATATGTGTCGCCTGTTCAATTATTATAACAGGAAAACTGAAAAGTGATATAACACTAACCCTGACCCTAACCCTAACCCTATGCCCCTAAACCTAACCCTAACCCCTAACCCTAACCCTAACACCTAACCCTAACCCTAACCCTAACCCTAACCCTAACCCCTAACCCTAACCCTAACCTTAACCCTAACCCCTAACCCTAACACTAACCCTAACCCTAACCCTAAAACTAACTTGTTCCTAACAGGAACAAGTTTCCAAGGAAAGAACATAAATGAAAAGCACGACTTTGTAAACTGAATCACATGTGTGTCACTCGCTCAATTAGGAATACAGGAAAACCGAAAAGTGTTATCTCGCACTGTATGGCACAGAAACAAGTTTCCATCGAAAGAACAGAAAGGCAAAGCACAACTTTGTAAACTAAATCACATACGTGTCGCCAGTTCAATTATTACAACAGGAAAACTGAAAAGTGATATATCACACTGTACAGCACAGAAACATATTTCAACCGAAGAACAGAAATAAAAAGCACTACTTTGTAAACTAAATCACATGAATGTCGCTCGCTCAATTAGGAATACAGGGAAACCGAAAAGTGTTATTTCGAACTGTATGGCACAGAAACAAATTTCCAAAGAAAGAACAGAAACGCAAAGCACAACTTTGTAAATTAAATGACATACGTGTCGCCTGTTCAATTATTATAACAGGAAAACTTAAAAGTGATATAACGCACTGTACAGCACAGGAACAAGTTTCCATTGAAAGAACAGAAACGCAAAGCACAACTTTGTAAACTAATTCATATACGTGTCGCCTGTTCAATTATTATAACAGGAACACTGAAAAGTGATATAACGCACTGTACAGCACAGGAACAAGTTTCCATCGAAAGAACAGAAACGCAAAGCACAACTTTGTAAACTAATTCACATAAGTGTCGTCTGTTCAATTATTATAACAGGAAAACTGAAAAGTGATATAACGCACTGTACAGCACAGAAACAAGTTTCCATCGAAAGAACAGAAAGGAAAAGCACAACTTTGTAAACTAAATCACATACGTGTCGCCCGTTCAATTATTACAACAGGAAAACTGAAAAGTGATATATCACACTGTACAGCACAGAAACAAGTTTCCAACCGAAGAACAGAAATCCAAAGCACTACTTTGTAAACTAAATCACATGTATGTCGCTCGCTCAATTAGGAATACAGGGAAACCGAAAAGTGTTATCTCGCACTGTATGGCACAGAAACAAATTTCCAAAGAAAGAACAGAAACGCAAAGGACAACTTTGTAAATTAAAAGAAATACGTGTCGCCTGTTTAATTATTATAATAAAATCACTAATTTGTAAACTAAATCACATGTGCGTCGCTCGCTCCATTAGGAATACAGGAAAACTGAAAAGTGATATATCTCACTGTACAGCACAAGAACAAGTTTCCAACGAAAGAACAGAAAAGCAAAGCACTACATTTAAACGGAATCACCTGTGTGTTGCTCGCTCAATTAGGAATACAGGAAAACTGAAAAGTGTTATCTCGCACTGTACGGCACAGAAACAAGATTCCATTGAAAGAATAGATACACAAAGCAAAACTTTGTAAACTAATTCACATATGTGTCGCCTGTTCAATTATTATAACAGGAAAACTGAAAAGTGATATAACACTAACCCTGACCCTACCCTAACCCTAAGCCCCTAACCCTAACCCTAACCCTAACACCTAACCCTAACCCTAACACCTAACCCTAACCCTAACCCTAACCCTAACCCTAACCCCTAACCCTAACCCTAACCCTAACCCCTAACCCTAACCCTAACCCTAACCCTAACCCGTAACCCTAACCCTAATGCTAACCGTAACCCTAACCATATCCCTTACCCAGCCCTAACCTAACCCTAACCCTAACCCTAACCCTAAAACTAACTTGTTCCTAACAGGAACAAGTTTCCAAGGAAAGAACGTAAATGAAAAGCACGACTTTGTAAACTGAATCACATGTGTGTCACTCGCTCAATTAGGAATACAGGAAAACCGAAAAGTGTTATCTCGCACTGTACGGCACAGAAACAAGTTTCCATCGAAAGAACAGAAAGGCAAAGCACAACTTTGTAAACTAAATCACATACGTGTCGCCCGTTCAATTATTACAACAGGAAAACTGAAAAGTGATATAACGCACTGTACAGCACAGGAACAAGTTTCAACCGAAGAACAGAAATCCAAAGCACTACTTTGTAAACTAAATCACATGTATGTCGCTCGCTCAATTAGGAATACAGGGAAACCGAAAAGTGTTATCTCGCACTGTATGGCACAGAAACAAATTTCCAAAGAAAGAACAGAAACGCAAAGGACAACTTTGTAAATTAAAAGAAATACGTGTCGCCTGTTTAATTATTATAACAGGAAAACTGAAAAGTGATATAACGCACTGTACAGCACATGCACAAGTTTCCATCGAAAGAACAGGAACGCAAAGTACAACTTTGTAAACTAATTCACATACGTGTCGCCTGTGCAATTATTATAACAGGAAAACTGAAAAGTGATATATCACATTGTACAGCACAGGAACAAGTTTCAAATGAAAGAACAAATAATAAAATCACTAATTTGTAAACTAAATCACATGTGCGTCGCTTGCTCCATTAGGAATACAGAAAAACTGAAAAGTGATATATCTCACTGTACAGCACAAGAACAAGTTTCCAACGAAAGAACAGAAAAGCAAAGCACGACTTTGTAAACTAATTCACATATGTGTGGCCTGTTCAATTATTATAACAGGAAAACTGAAAAGTGATATAACCCTAACCCTAACCCTAACCCCTAACCCTAACCCTAACCCTAACCCTAACCCCTTACCCTAACCCTAACCCTAACCGTAACCCTAACCATATCCCTTACCCAGCCCTAACCTAACCGTACCCCTAACCCTAACCCTAACCCTAACCCTAACCTTAACCCTAACTTGTTCCTAACAGGAACAAGTTTCCAAGGAAAGAACATAAATGAAAAGCACTGCTTTGTAAACTGAATCACATGTGTGTCACTCGCTCAATTAGGAATACAGGAAAACCGAAAAGTGTTATCTCGCACTGTACGGCACAGAAACAAGTTTCCATCGAAAGAACAGAAACGCAAAGCACAACTTTGTAAACTAATTCACATAAGTGTCGTCTGTTCAATTATTATAACAGGAAAACTGAAAAGTGATATAACGCACTGTACAGCACAGAAACAAGTTTCCATCAAAAGAACAGAAAGGAAAAGCACAACTTTGTAAACTAAATCACATACGTGTCGCCCGTTCAATTATTACAACAGGAAAACTGAAAAGTGATATATCACACTGTACAGCACAGAAACAAGTTTCCAACCGAAGAACAGAAATCCAAAGCACTACTTTGTAAACTAAATCACATGTATGTCGCTCGCTCAATTAGGAATACAGGGAAACCGAAAAGTGTTATCTCGCACTGTATGGCACAGAAACAAATTTCCAAAGAAAGAACAGAAACGCAAAGGACAACTTTGTAAATTAAAAGAAATACGTGTCGCCTGTTTAATTATTATAATAAAATCACTAATTTGTAAACTAAATCACATGTGCGTCGCTCGCTCCATTAGGAATACAGGAAAACTGAAAAGTGATATATCTCACTGTACAGCACAAGAACAAGTTTCCAACGAAAGAACAGAAAAGCAAAGCACTACATTTAAACGGAATCACCTGTGTGTTGCTCGCTCAATTAGGAATACAGGAAAACTGAAAAGTGTTATCTCGCACTGTACGGCACAGAAACAAGATTCCATTGAAAGAATAGATACACAAAGCAAAACTTTGTAAACTAATTCACATATGTGTCGCCTGTTCAATTATTATAACAGGAAAACTGAAAAGTGATATAACACTAACCCTGACCCTACCCTAACCCTAAGCCCCTAACCCTAACCCTAACCCTAACACCTAACCCTAACCCTAACACCTAACCCTAACCCTAACCCTAACCCTAACCCTAACCCCTAACCCTAACCCTAACCCTAACCCCTAACCCTAACCCTAACCCTAACCCTAACCCGTAACCCTAACCCTAATGCTAACCGTAACCCTAACCATATCCCTTACCCAGCCCTAACCTAACCCTAACCCTAACCCTAACCCTAAAACTAACTTGTTCCTAACAGGAACAAGTTTCCAAGGAAAGAACGTAAATGAAAAGCACGACTTTGTAAACTGAATCACATGTGTGTCACTCGCTCAATTAGGAATACAGGAAAACCGAAAAGTGTTATCTCGCACTGTACGGCACAGAAACAAGTTTCCATCGAAAGAACAGAAAGGCAAAGCACAACTTTGTAAACTAAATCACATACGTGTCGCCCGTTCAATTATTACAACAGGAAAACTGAAAAGTGATATAACGCACTGTACAGCACAGGAACAAGTTTCAACCGAAGAACAGAAATCCAAAGCACTACTTTGTAAACTAAATCACATGTATGTCGCTCGCTCAATTAGGAATACAGGGAAACCGAAAAGTGTTATCTCGCACTGTATGGCACAGAAACAAATTTCCAAAGAAAGAACAGAAACGCAAAGGACAACTTTGTAAATTAAAAGAAATACGTGTCGCCTGTTTAATTATTATAACAGGAAAACTGAAAAGTGATATAACGCACTGTACAGCACATGCACAAGTTTCCATCGAAAGAACAGGAACGCAAAGTACAACTTTGTAAACTAATTCACATACGTGTCGCCTGTGCAATTATTATAACAGGAAAACTGAAAAGTGATATATCACATTGTACAGCACAGGAACAAGTTTCAAATGAAAGAACAAATAATAAAATCACTAATTTGTAAACTAAATCACATGTGCGTCGCTTGCTCCATTAGGAATACAGAAAAACTGAAAAGTGATATATCTCACTGTACAGCACAAGAACAAGTTTCCAACGAAAGAACAGAAAAGCAAAGCACGACTTTGTAAACTAATTCACATATGTGTGGCCTGTTCAATTATTATAACAGGAAAACTGAAAAGTGATATAACCCTAACCCTAACCCTAACCCCTAACCCTAACCCTAACCCTAACCCTAACCCCTTACCCTAACCCTAACCCTAACCGTAACCCTAACCATATCCCTTACCCAGCCCTAACCTAACCGTACCCCTAACCCTAACCCTAACCCTAACCCTAACCTTAACCCTAACTTGTTCCTAACAGGAACAAGTTTCCAAGGAAAGAACATAAATGAAAAGCACTGCTTTGTAAACTGAATCACATGTGTGTCACTCGCTCAATTAGGAATACAGGAAAACCGAAAAGTGTTATCTCGCACTGTACGGCACAGAAACAAGTTTCCATCGAAAGAACAGAAACGCAAAGCACAACTTTGTAAACTAAATCACATACGTGTCGCCCGTTCAATTATTACAACAGGAAAACTGAAAAGTGATATATCACACTGTACAGCACAGAAACAAGTTTCCAACCGAAGAACAGAAATCCAAAGCACTACTTTGTAAACTAAATCACTTGTATGTCGCTCGCTCAATTAGGAATACAGGGAAACCGAAAAGTGTTATCTCGCACTGTATGGCACAGAAACAATTTTCCAAAGAAAGAACAGAAACGGAAAGCACAACTTTGTAAATTAAATGACATACGTGTCGCCTGTTCAATTATTATAACAGGAAAACTTAAAAGTGATATAACGCACTGTACAGCACAGGAACAAGTTTCCATCGAAAGAACAGAATCGCAAAGCACAACTTTGTAAACTAATTCACATACGTGTCGCCTGTTCAATTATTATAACAGGAAAACTGAAAAGTGATATAACGCACTGTACAGCACAGGAACAAGTTTCTATCAAAAGAACAGAAACGCAAAACACAACTTTTTAAACTAATTCACATGCGTGTCGCCTGTTCAATTATTATAACAGGAAAACTGAAAAGTGATATAACGCACTGTACAGCACAGAAACAAGTTTCCATCGAAAGAACAGAAACGCAAAGCACAACTTTGTAAATTAAATGACATACGTTTCGCCTGTTCAATTATTATAACAGGAAAACTGAAAAGTGATATATGACATTGTACAGCACAGGAACAAGTTTCAAATGAAAGAACAAAAAAGAAAATCATTAATTTGTAAACTAAATCACATGTGCGTCGCTCGCTCCATTAGGAATACAGGAAAACTGAAAAGTGATATATCTCACTGTACAGCACAAGAACAAGTTTCCAACGAAAGAACAGAAAAGCAAAGCACTACATTTAAACGGAATCACCTGTGTGTCGCTCGCTCAATTAGGAATACAGGAAAACTGAAAAGTGTTATCTTGCACGGTACGGCACAGAAACAAGATTCCATTGAAAGAATAGATACACAAAGCAAAACTTTGTAAACTAATTCACATATGTGTCGCCTGTTCAATTATTATAACAGGAAAACTGAAAAGTGATATAACACTAACCCTGACCCTAACCCTAACCCTATGCCCCTAAACCTAACCCTAACCCCTAACCCTAACCCTAACACCTAACCCTAACCCTAACCCTAACCCTAACCCTAACCCCTAACCCTAACCCTAACCTTAACCCTAACCCCTAACCCTAACACTAACCCTAACCCTAACCCTAAAACTAACTTGTTCCTAACAGGAACAAGTTTCCAAGGAAAGAACATAAATGAAAAGCACGACTTTGTAAACTGAATCACATGTGTGTCACTCGCTCAATTAGGAATACAGGAAAACCGAAAAGTGTTATCTCGCACTGTATGGCACAGAAACAAGTTTCCATCGAAAGAACAGAAAGGCAAAGCACAACTTTATAAACTAAATCACATACGTGTCGCCAGTTCAATTATTACAACAGGAAAACTGAAAAGTGATATATCACACTGTACAGCACAGAAACATATTTCAACCGAAGAACAGAAATAAAAAGCACTACTTTGTAAACTAAATCACATGAATGTCGCTCGCTCAATTAGGAATACAGGGAAACCGAAAAGTGTTATTTCGAACTGTATGGCACAGAAACAAATTTCCAAAGAAAGAACAGAAACGCAAAGCACAACTTTGTAAATTAAATGACATACGTGTCGCCTGTTCAATTATTATAACAGGAAAACTTAAAAGTGATATAACGCACTGTACAGCACAGGAACAAGTTTCCATCGAAAGAACAGAAACGCAAAGCACAACTTTGTAAACTAATTCATATACGTGTCGCCTGTTCAATTATTATAACAGGAACACTGAAAAGTGATATAACGCACTGTACAGCACAGGAACAAGTTTCCATCGAAAGAACAGAAACGCAAAGCACAACTTTGTAAACTAATTCACATAAGTGTCGTCTGTTCAATTATTATAACAGGAAAACTGAAAAGTGATATAACGCACTGTACAGCACAGAAACAAGTTTCCATCGAAAGAACAGAAAGGAAAAGCACAACTTTGTAAACTAAATCACATACGTGTCGCCCGTTCAATTATTACAACAGGAAAACTGAAAAGTGATATATCACACTGTACAGCACAGAAACAAGTTTCCAACCGAAGAACAGAAATCCAAAGCACTACTTTGTAAACTAAATCACATGTATGTCGCTCGCTCAATTAGGAATACAGGGAAACCGAAAAGTGTTATCTCGCACTGTATGGCACAGAAACAAATTTCCAAAGAAAGAACAGAAACGCAAAGGACAACTTTGTAAATTAAAAGAAATACGTGTCGCCTGTTTAATTATTATAATAAAATCACTAATTTGTAAACTAAATCACATGTGCGTCGCTCGCTCCATTAGGAATACAGGAAAACTGAAAAGTGATATATCTCACTGTACAGCACAAGAACAAGTTTCCAACGAAAGAACAGAAAAGCAAAGCACTACATTTAAACGGAATCACCTGTGTGTTGCTCGCTCAATTAGGAATACAGGAAAACTGAAAAGTGTTATCTCGCACTGTACGGCACAGAAACAAGATTCCATTGAAAGAATAGATACACAAAGCAAAACTTTGTAAACTAATTCACATATGTGTCGCCTGTTCAATTATTATAACAGGAAAACTGAAAAGTGATATAACACTAACCCTGACCCTACCCTAACCCTAAGCCCCTAACCCTAACCCTAACCCTAACACCTAACCCTAACCCTAACACCTAACCCTAACCCTAACCCTAACCCTAACCCTAACCCTAACCCCTAACCCTAACCCTAACCCTAACCCCTAACCCTAACCCTAACCCTAACCCTAAAACTAACTTGTTCCTAACAGGAACAAGTTTCCAAGGAAAGAACGTAAATGAAAAGCACGACTTTGTAAACTGAATCACATGTGTGTCACTCGCTCAATTAGGAATACAGGAAAACCGAAAAGTGTTATCTCGCACTGTACGGCACAGAAACAAGTTTCCATCGAAAGAACAGAAAGGCAAAGCACAACTTTGTAAACTAAATCACATACGTGTCGCCCGTTCAATTATTACAACAGGAAAACTGAAAAGTGATATAACGCACTGTACAGCACAGGAACAAGTTTCAACCGAAGAACAGAAATCCAAAGCACTACTTTGTAAACTAAATCACATGTATGTCGCTCGCTCAATTAGGAATACAGGGAAACCGAAAAGTGTTATCTCGCACTGTATGGCACAGAAACAAATTTCCAAAGAAAGAACAGAAACGCAAAGGACAACTTTGTAAATTAAAAGAAATACGTGTCGCCTGTTTAATTATTATAACAGGAAAACTGAAAAGTGATATAACGCACTGTACAGCACATGCACAAGTTTCCATCGAAAGAACAGGAACGCAAAGTACAACTTTGTAAACTAATTCACATACGTGTCGCCTGTGCAATTATTATAACAGGAAAACTGAAAAGTGATATATCACATTGTACAGCACAGGAACAAGTTTCAAATGAAAGAACAAATAATAAAATCACTAATTTGTAAACTAAATCACATGTGCGTCGCTTGCTCCATTAGGAATACAGAAAAACTGAAAAGTGATATATCTCACTGTACAGCACAAGAACAAGTTTCCAACGAAAGAACAGAAAAGCAAAGCACGACTTTGTAAACTAATTCACATATGTGTGGCCTGTTCAATTATTATAACAGGAAAACTGAAAAGTGATATAACCCTAACCCTAACCCTAACCCCTAACCCTAACCCTAACCCTAACCCTAACCCCTTACCCTAACCCTAACCCTAACCGTAACCCTAACCATATCCCTTACCCAGCCCTAACCTAACCGTACCCCTAACCCTAACCCTAACCCTAACCCTAACCTTAACCCTAACTTGTTCCTAACAGGAACAAGTTTCCAAGGAAAGAACATAAATGAAAAGCACTGCTTTGTAAACTGAATCACATGTGTGTCACTCGCTCAATTAGGAATACAGGAAAACCGAAAAGTGTTATCTCGCACTGTACGGCACAGAAACAAGTTTCCATCGAAAGAACAGAAACGCAAAGCACAACTTTGTAAACTAAATCACATACGTGTCGCCCGTTCAATTATTACAACAGGAAAACTGAAAAGTGATATATCACACTGTACAGCACAGAAACAAGTTTCCAACCGAAGAACAGAAATCCAAAGCACTACTTTGTAAACTAAATCACTTGTATGTCGCTCGCTCAATTAGGAATACAGGGAAACCGAAAAGTGTTATCTCGCACTGTATGGCACAGAAACAATTTTCCAAAGAAAGAACAGAAACGGAAAGCACAACTTTGTAAATTAAATGACATACGTGTCGCCTGTTCAATTATTATAACAGGAAAACTTAAAAGTGATATAACGCACTGTACAGCACAGGAACAAGTTTCCATCGAAAGAACAGAATCGCAAAGCACAACTTTGTAAACTAATTCACATACGTGTCGCCTGTTCAATTATTATAACAGGAAAACTGAAAAGTGATATAACGCACTGTACAGCACAGGAACAAGTTTCTATCAAAAGAACAGAAACGCAAAACACAACTTTTTAAACTAATTCACATGCGTGTCGCCTGTTCAATTATTATAACAGGAAAACTGAAAAGTGATATAACGCACTGTACAGCACAGAAACAAGTTTCCATCGAAAGAACAGAAACGCAAAGCACAACTTTGTAAATTAAATGACATACGTTTCGCCTGTTCAATTATTATAACAGGAAAACTGAAAAGTGATATATGACATTGTACAGCACAGGAACAAGTTTCAAATGAAAGAACAAAAAAGAAAATCATTAATTTGTAAACTAAATCACATGTGCGTCGCTCGCTCCATTAGGAATACAGGAAAACTGAAAAGTGATATATCTCACTGTACAGCACAAGAACAAGTTTCCAACGAAAGAACAGAAAAGCAAAGCACTACATTTAAACGGAATCACCTGTGTGTCGCTCGCTCAATTAGGAATACAGGAAAACTGAAAAGTGTTATCTCGCACGGTACGGCACAGAAACAAGATTCCATTGAAAGAATAGATACACAAAGCAAAACTTTGTAAACTAATTCACATATGTGTCGCCTGTTCAATTATTATAACAGGAAAACTGAAAAGTGATATAACACTAACCCTGACCCTAACCCTAACCCTATGCCCCTAAACCTAACCCTAACCCCTAACCCTAACCCTAACACCTAACCCTAACCCTAACCCTAACCCTAACCCCTAACCCTAACCCTAACCTTAACCCTAACCCCTAACCCTAACACTAACCCTAACCCTAACCCTAAAACTAACTTGTTCCTAACAGGAACAAGTTTCCAAGGAAAGAACATAAATGAAAAGCACGACTTTGTAAACTGAATCACATGTGTGTCACTCGCTCAATTAGGAATACAGGAAAACCGAAAAGTGTTATCTCGCACTGTACGGCACAGAAACAAGTTTCCATCGAAAGAACAGAAAGGCAAAGCACAACTTTGTAAACTAAATCACATACGTGTCGCCCGTTCAATTATTACAACAGGAAAACTGAAAAGTGATATATCACACTGTACAGCACAGAAACATATTTCAACCGAAGAACAGAAATAAAAAGCACTACTTTGTAAACTAAATCACATGAATGTCGCTCGCTCAATTAGGAATACAGGGAAACCGAAAAGTGTTATTTCGAACTGTATGGCACAGAAACAAATTTCCAAAGAAAGAACAGAAACGCAAAGCACAACTTTGTAAATTAAATGACATACGTGTCGCCTGTTCAATTATTATAACAGGAAAACTTAAAAGTGATATAACGCACTGTACAGCACAGGAACAAGTTTCCATCGAAAGAACAGAAATGCAAAGCACAACTTTGTAAACTAATTCACATACGTGTCGCCTGTTCAATTATTATAACAGGAACACTGAAAAGTGATATAACGCACTGTACAGCACAGGAACAAGTTTCCATCGAAAGAACAGAAACGCAAAGCACAACTTTGTAAACTAATTCACATAAGTGTCGTCTGTTCAATTATTATAACAGGAAAACTGAAAAGTGATATAACGCACTGTACAGCACAGAAACAAGTTTCCATCGAAAGAACAGAAAGGAAAAGCACAACTTTGTAAACTAAATCACATACGTGTCGCCCGTTCAATTATTACAACAGGAAAACTGAAAAGTGATATATCACACTGTACAGCACAGGAACAAGTTTCAACCGAAGAACAGAAATCCAAAGCACTACTTTGTAAACTAAATCACATGTATGTCGCTCGCTCAATTAGGAATACAGGGAAACCGAAAAGTGTTATCTCGCACTGTATGGCACAGAAACAAATTTCCAAAGAAAGAACAGAAACGCAAAGGACAACTTTGTAAATTAAAAGAAATACGTGTCGCCTGTTTAATTATTATAACAGGAAAACTGAAAAGTGATATAACGCACTGTACAGCACATGCACAAGTTTCCATCGAAAGAACAGGAACGCAAAGTACAACTTTGTAAACTAATTCACATACGTGTCGCCTGTGCAATTATTATAACAGGAAAACTGAAAAGTGATATATCACATTGTACAGCACAGGAACAAGTTTCAAATGAAAGAACAAATAATAAAATCACTAATTTGTAAACTAAATCACATGTGCGTCGCTTGCTCCATTAGGAATACAGAAAAACTGAAAAGTGATATATCTCACTGTACAGCACAAGAACAAGTTTCCAACGAAAGAACAGAAAAGCAAAGCACGACTTTGTAAACTAATTCACATATGTGTGGCCTGTTCAATTATTATAACAGGAAAACTGAAAAGTGATATAACCCTAACCCTAACCCTAACCCCTAACCCTAACCCTAACCCTAACCCTAACCCCTTACCCTAACCCTAACCCTAACCGTAACCCTAACCATATCCCTTACCCAGCCCTAACCTAACCGTACCCCTAACCCTAACCCTAACCCTAACCCTAACCTTAACCCTAACTTGTTCCTAACAGGAACAAGTTTCCAAGGAAAGAACATAAATGAAAAGCACTGCTTTGTAAACTGAATCACATGTGTGTCACTCGCTCAATTAGGAATACAGGAAAACCGAAAAGTGTTATCTCGCACTGTACGGCACAGAAACAAGTTTCCATCGAAAGAACAGAAACGCAAAGCACAACTTTGTAAACTAAATCACATACGTGTCGCCCGTTCAATTATTACAACAGGAAAACTGAAAAGTGATATATCACACTGTACAGCACAGAAACAAGTTTCCAACCGAAGAACAGAAATCCAAAGCACTACTTTGTAAACTAAATCACTTGTATGTCGCTCGCTCAATTAGGAATACAGGGAAACCGAAAAGTGTTATCTCGCACTGTATGGCACAGAAACAATTTTCCAAAGAAAGAACAGAAACGGAAAGCACAACTTTGTAAATTAAATGACATACGTGTCGCCTGTTCAATTATTATAACAGGAAAACTTAAAAGTGATATAACGCACTGTACAGCACAGGAACAAGTTTCCATCGAAAGAACAGAATCGCAAAGCACAACTTTGTAAACTAATTCACATACGTGTCGCCTGTTCAATTATTATAACAGGAAAACTGAAAAGTGATATAACGCACTGTACAGCACAGGAACAAGTTTCTATCAAAAGAACAGAAACGCAAAACACAACTTTTTAAACTAATTCACATGCGTGTCGCCTGTTCAATTATTATAACAGGAAAACTGAAAAGTGATATAACGCACTGTACAGCACAGAAACAAGTTTCCATCGAAAGAACAGAAACGCAAAGCACAACTTTGTAAATTAAATGACATACGTTTCGCCTGTTCAATTATTATAACAGGAAAACTGAAAAGTGATATATGACATTGTACAGCACAGGAACAAGTTTCAAATGAAAGAACAAAAAAGAAAATCATTAATTTGTAAACTAAATCACATGTGCGTCGCTCGCTCCATTAGGAATACAGGAAAACTGAAAAGTGATATATCTCACTGTACAGCACAAGAACAAGTTTCCAACGAAAGAACAGAAAAGCAAAGCACTACATTTAAACGGAATCACCTGTGTGTCGCTCGCTCAATTAGGAATACAGGAAAACTGAAAAGTGTTATCTCGCACGGTACGGCACAGAAACAAGATTCCATTGAAAGAATAGATACACAAAGCAAAACTTTGTAAACTAATTCACATATGTGTCGCCTGTTCAATTATTATAACAGGAAAACTGAAAAGTGATATAACACTAACCCTGACCCTAACCCTAACCCTATGCCCCTAAACCTAACCCTAACCCCTAACCCTAACCCTAACACCTAACCCTAACCCTAACCCTAACCCTAACCCCTAACCCTAACCCTAACCTTAACCCTAACCCCTAACCCTAACACTAACCCTAACCCTAACCCTAAAACTAACTTGTTCCTAACAGGAACAAGTTTCCAAGGAAAGAACATAAATGAAAAGCACGACTTTGTAAACTGAATCACATGTGTGTCACTCGCTCAATTAGGAATACAGGAAAACCGAAAAGTGTTATCTCGCACTGTACGGCACAGAAACAAGTTTCCATCGAAAGAACAGAAAGGCAAAGCACAACTTTGTAAACTAAATCACATACGTGTCGCCCGTTCAATTATTACAACAGGAAAACTGAAAAGTGATATATCACACTGTACAGCACAGAAACATATTTCAACCGAAGAACAGAAATAAAAAGCACTACTTTGTAAACTAAATCACATGAATGTCGCTCGCTCAATTAGGAATACAGGGAAACCGAAAAGTGTTATTTCGAACTGTATGGCACAGAAACAAATTTCCAAAGAAAGAACAGAAACGCAAAGCACAACTTTGTAAATTAAATGACATACGTGTCGCCTGTTCAATTATTATAACAGGAAAACTTAAAAGTGATATAACGCACTGTACAGCACAGGAACAAGTTTCCATCGAAAGAACAGAAATGCAAAGCACAACTTTGTAAACTAATTCACATACGTGTCGCCTGTTCAATTATTATAACAGGAACACTGAAAAGTGATATAACGCACTGTACAGCACAGGAACAAGTTTCCATCGAAAGAACAGAAACGCAAAGCACAACTTTGTAAACTAATTCACATAAGTGTCGTCTGTTCAATTATTATAACAGGAAAACTGAAAAGTGATATAACGCACTGTACAGCACAGAAACAAGTTTCCATCGAAAGAACAGAAAGGAAAAGCACAACTTTGTAAACTAAATCACATACGTGTCGCCCGTTCAATTATTACAACAGGAAAACTGAAAAGTGATATATCACACTGTACAGCACAGGAACAAGTTTCAACCGAAGAACAGAAATCCAAAGCACTACTTTGTAAACTAAATCACATGTATGTCGCTCGCTCAATTAGGAATACAGGGAAACCGAAAAGTGTTATCTCGCACTGTATGGCACAGAAACAAATTTCCAAAGAAAGAACAGAAACGCAAAGGACAACTTTGTAAATTAAAAGAAATACGTGTCGCCTGTTTAATTATTATAACAGGAAAACTGAAAAGTGATATAACGCACTGTACAGCACATGCACAAGTTTCCATCGAAAGAACAGGAACGCAAAGTACAACTTTGTAAACTAATTCACATACGTGTCGCCTGTGCAATTATTATAACAGGAAAACTGAAAAGTGATATATCACATTGTACAGCACAGGAACAAGTTTCAAATGAAAGAACAAATAATAAAATCACTAATTTGTAAACTAAATCACATGTGCGTCGCTTGCTCCATTAGGAATACAGAAAAACTGAAAAGTGATATATCTCACTGTACAGCACAAGAACAAGTTTCCAACGAAAGAACAGAAAAGCAAAGCACGACTTTGTAAACTAATTCACATATGTGTGGCCTGTTCAATTATTATAACAGGAAAACTGAAAAGTGATATAACCCTAACCCTAACCCTAACCCCTAACCCTAACCCTAACCCTAACCCTAACCCCTTACCCTAACCCTAACCCTAACCGTAACCCTAACCATATCCCTTACCCAGCCCTAACCTAACCGTACCCCTAACCCTAACCCTAACCCTAACCCTAACCTTAACCCTAACTTGTTCCTAACAGGAACAAGTTTCCAAGGAAAGAACATAAATGAAAAGCACTGCTTTGTAAACTGAATCACATGTGTGTCACTCGCTCAATTAGGAATACAGGAAAACCGAAAAGTGTTATCTCGCACTGTACGGCACAGAAACAAGTTTCCATCGAAAGAACAGAAACGCAAAGCACAACTTTGTAAACTAAATCACATACGTGTCGCCCGTTCAATTATTACAACAGGAAAACTGAAAAGTGATATATCACACTGTACAGCACAGAAACAAGTTTCCAACCGAAGAACAGAAATCCAAAGCACTACTTTGTAAACTAAATCACTTGTATGTCGCTCGCTCAATTAGGAATACAGGGAAACCGAAAAGTGTTATCTCGCACTGTATGGCACAGAAACAATTTTCCAAAGAAAGAACAGAAACGGAAAGCACAACTTTGTAAATTAAATGACATACGTGTCGCCTGTTCAATTATTATAACAGGAAAACTTAAAAGTGATATAACGCACTGTACAGCACAGGAACAAGTTTCCATCGAAAGAACAGAATCGCAAAGCACAACTTTGTAAACTAATTCACATACGTGTCGCCTGTTCAATTATTATAACAGGAAAACTGAAAAGTGATATAACGCACTGTACAGCACAGGAACAAGTTTCTATCAAAAGAACAGAAACGCAAAACACAACTTTTTAAACTAATTCACATGCGTGTCGCCTGTTCAATTATTATAACAGGAAAACTGAAAAGTGATATAACGCACTGTACAGCACAGAAACAAGTTTCCATCGAAAGAACAGAAACGCAAAGCACAACTTTGTAAATTAAATGACATACGTTTCGCCTGTTCAATTATTATAACAGGAAAACTGAAAAGTGATATATGACATTGTACAGCACAGGAACAAGTTTCAAATGAAAGAACAAAAAAGAAAATCATTAATTTGTAAACTAAATCACATGTGCGTCGCTCGCTCCATTAGGAATACAGGAAAACTGAAAAGTGATATATCTCACTGTACAGCACAAGAACAAGTTTCCAACGAAAGAACAGAAAAGCAAAGCACTACATTTAAACGGAATCACCTGTGTGTCGCTCGCTCAATTAGGAATACAGGAAAACTGAAAAGTGTTATCTCGCACGGTACGGCACAGAAACAAGATTCCATTGAAAGAATAGATACACAAAGCAAAACTTTGTAAACTAATTCACATATGTGTCGCCTGTTCAATTATTATAACAGGAAAACTGAAAAGTGATATAACACTAACCCTGACCCTAACCCTAACCCTATGCCCCTAAACCTAACCCTAACCCCTAACCCTAACCCTAACACCTAACCCTAACCCTAACCCTAACCCTAACCCTAACCCCTAACCCTAACCCTAACCTTAACCCTAACCCCTAACCCTAACACTAACCCTAACCCTAACCCTAAAACTAACTTGTTCCTAACAGGAACAAGTTTCCAAGGAAAGAACATAAATGAAAAGCACGACTTTGTAAACTGAATCACATGTGTGTCACTCGCTCAATTAGGAATACAGGAAAACCGAAAAGTGTTATCTCGCACTGTACGGCACAGAAACAAGTTTCCATCGAAAGAACAGAAAGGCAAAGCACAACTTTGTAAACTAAATCACATACGTGTCGCCCGTTCAATTATTACAACAGGAAAACTGAAAAGTGATATATCACACTGTACAGCACAGAAACATATTTCAACCGAAGAACAGAAATAAAAAGCACTACTTTGTAAACTAAATCACATGAATGTCGCTCGCTCAATTAGGAATACAGGGAAACCGAAAAGTGTTATTTCGAACTGTATGGCACAGAAACAAATTTCCAAAGAAAGAACAGAAACGCAAAGCACAACTTTGTAAATTAAATGACATACGTGTCGCCTGTTCAATTATTATAACAGGAAAACTTAAAAGTGATATAACGCACTGTACAGCACAGGAACAAGTTTCCATCGAAAGAACAGAAATGCAAAGCACAACTTTGTAAACTAATTCACATACGTGTCGCCTGTTCAATTATTATAACAGGAACACTGAAAAGTGATATAACGCACTGTACAGCACAGGAACAAGTTTCCATCGAAAGAACAGAAACGCAAAGCACAACTTTGTAAACTAATTCACATAAGTGTCGTCTGTTCAATTATTATAACAGGAAAACTGAAAAGTGATATAACGCACTGTACAGCACAGAAACAAGTTTCCATCGAAAGAACAGAAAGGAAAAGCACAACTTTGTAAACTAAATCACATACGTGTCGCCCGTTCAATTATTACAACAGGAAAACTGAAAAGTGATATATCACACTGTACAGCACAGAAACAAGTTTCCAACCGAAGAACAGAAATCCAAAGCACTACTTTGTAAACTAAATCACATGTATGTCGCTCGCTCAATTAGGAATACAGGGAAACCGAAAAGTGTTATCTCGCACTGTATGGCACAGAAACAAATTTCCAAAGAAAGAACAGAAACGCAAAGGACAACTTTGTAAATTAAAAGAAATACGTGTCGCCTGTTTAATTATTATAACAGGAAAACTGAAAAGTGATATAACGCACTGTACAGCACATGCACAAGTTTCCATCGAAAGAACAGGAACGCAAAGTACAACTTTGTAAACTAATTCACATACGTGTCGCCTGTGCAATTATTATAACAGGAAAACTGAAAAGTGATATATCACATTGTACAGCACAGGAACAAGTTTCAAATGAAAGAACAAATAATAAAATCACTAATTTGTAAACTAAATCACATGTGCGTCGCTTGCTCCATTAGGAATACAGAAAAACTGAAAAGTGATATATCTCACTGTACAGCACAAGAACAAGTTTCCAACGAAAGAACAGAAAAGCAAAGCACGACTTTGTAAACTAATTCACATATGTGTGGCCTGTTCAATTATTATAACAGGAAAACTGAAAAGTGATATAACCCTAACCCTAACCCTAACCCCTAACCCTAACCCTAACCCTAACCCTAACGCCTTACCCTAACCCTAACCCTAACCGTAACCCTAACCATATCCCTTACCCAGCCCTAACCTAACCGTACCCCTAACCCTAACCCTAACCCTAACCCTAACCTTAACCCTAACTTGTTCCTAACAGGAACAAGTTTCCAAGGAAAGAACATAAATGAAAAGCACTGCTTTGTAAACTGAATCACATGTGTGTCACTCGCTCAATTAGGAATACAGGAAAACCGAAAAGTGTTATCTCGCACTGTACGGCACAGAAACAAGTTTCCATCGAAAGAACAGAAACGCAAAGCACAACTTTGTAAACTAAATCACATACGTATCGCCCGTTCAATTATTACAACAGGAAAACTGAAAAGTGATATATCACACTGTACAGCACAGAAATATATTTCAACCGAAGAACAGAAATAAAAAGCACTACTTTGTAAACTAAATCACATGAATGTCGCTCGCTCAATTAGGAATACAGGGAAACCGAAAAGTGTTATCTCGAACTGTATGGCACAGAAACAAATTTCCAAAGAAAGAACAGAAAGGCAAAGCACAACTTTGTAAATTAAATGACATACGTGTCGCCTGTTCAATTATTATAACAGGAAAACTTAAAAGTGATATAACGCACTGTACAGCACAGGAACAAGTTTCCATCGAAAGAACAGAAACGCAAAGCACAACTTTGTAAACTAATTCACATACGTGTCGCCTGTTCAATTATTATAACAGGAACACTGAAAAGTGATATAACGCACTGTACAGCACAGGAACAAGTTTCCATCGAAAGAACAGAAACGCAAAGCACAACTTTGTAAATTAAATGACATACGTTTCACCTGTTCAATTATTATAACAGGAAAACTGAAAAGTGATATATGACATTGTACAGCACAGGAACAAATTTCAAATGAAAGAACAAAAAAGAAAATCATTAATTTGTAAACTAAATCACATGTGCGTCGCTCGCTCCATTAGGAATACAGGAAAACTGAAAAGTGATATATCTCACTGTACAGCAAAAGAACAAGTTTCCAACGAAAGAACAGAAAAGCAAAGCACTACATTTAAACGGAATCACCTGTGTGTCGCTCGCTCAATTAGGAATACAGGAAAACTGAAAAGTGTTATCTCGCACTGTACGGCACAGAAACAAGATTCCATTGAAAGAATAGATACACAAAGCAAAACTTTGTAAACTAATTCACATATGTTTCGCCTGTTCAATTATTATAACAGGAAAACTGAAAAGTGATATAACACTAACCCTAACCCTAACCCTAACCCTAACCCTAACCCTAAGCCCCTAACCCTAACCCTGACCCTAACCCGTAACCCTAACCCTAACCCTAACCCTAACCCCTAACCCTAACCCTAACCCTAACCCTAACCCCTAACCCTAACCCTAACGCTAACGCTAACCGTAACCCTAACCATATCCCTTACCCAGCCCTAACCTAACCCTAACCCTAACCCTAACCCTAAAACTAACTTGTTCCTAACAGGAACAAGTTTCCAAGGAAAGAACGTAAATGAAAAGCACGACTTTCTAAACTGAATCACATGTGTGTCACTCGCTCAATTAGGAATACAGGAAAACCGAAAAGTGTTATCTCGCACTGTACGGCACAGAAACAAGTTTCCATCGAAAGAACAGAAAGGCAAAGCACAACTTTGTAAACTAAATCACATACGTGTCGCCCGTTCAATTATTACAACAGGAAAACTGAAAAGTGATATATCACACTGTACAGCACAGAAACATATTTCAACCGAAGAACAGAAATAAAAAGCACTACTTTGTAAACTAAATCACATGTATGTCGCTCGCTCAATTAGGAATACAGGGAAACCGAAAAGTGTTATCTCGAACTGTATGGCACAGAAACGAATTTCCAAAGAAAGAACAGAAACGCAAAGCACAACTTTGTAAATTAAATGAAATACGTGTCGCCTGTTCAATTATTATAACAGGAAAACTTAAAAGTGATATAACGCACTGTACAGCACAGGAACAAGTTTCCATCGAAAGAACAGAAACGCAAAGCACAACTTTGTAAACTAATTCACATACGTGTCGCCTGTTCAATTATTATAACAGGAACACTGAAAAGTGATATAACGCACTGTACAGCACAGGAACAAGTTTCCATCGAAAGAACAGAAACGCAAAGCACAACTTTGTAAACTAATTCACATAAGTGTCGTCTGTTCAATTATTATAACAGGAAAACTGAAAAGTGATATAACGCACTGTACAGCACAGGAACAAGTTTCTTTCGAAAGAACAGAAACGCAAAGCACAACTTTTTAAACTAATTCACATACGTGTCGCCTGTTCAATTATTATAACAGGAAAACTGAAAAGTGATATAACGCACTGTACAGCACAGAAACAAGTTTCCATCGAAAGAACAGAAACGCAAAGCACTACTTTGTAAACTAATTCACATGTATGTCGCTCGCTCAATTAGGAATACAGGAAAACCGAAAAGTGTTATCTCGCACTGTACAGCACAGAAACAAGTTTCCATCGAAAGAACAGAAACGCAAAGCACAACTTTGTAAACTAAATCACATACGTGTCGCCCGTTCAATTATTACAACAGGAAAACTGAAAAGTGATATATCACACTGTACAGCACAGAAACAAGTTTCCAACCGAAGAACAGAAATCCAAAGCACTACTTTGTAAACTAAATCACATGTATGTCGCTCGCTCAATTAGGAATACAGGGAAAATGAAAAGTGTTATCTCGCACTGTATGGCACAGAAACAAATTTCCAAAGAAAGAACAGAAACGCAAAGGACAACTTTGTAAATTAAAAGAAATACGTGTCGCCTGTTTAATTATTATAACAGGAAAACTGAAAAGTGATATAACGCACTGTACAGCACAGGCACAAGTTTCCATCGAAAGAACAGAAACGCAAAGCACAACTTTATAAACTAATTCACATACGTGTCGCCTGTTCAATTATTATAACAGGAAAACTGAAAATTGATATATCACATTGTACAGCACAGGAACAAGTTTCAAATGAAAGAACAAATAATAAAATCGCTAATTTGTAAACTAAATCACATGTGCGTCGCTCGCTCCATTAGGAATACAGGAAAACTGAAAAGGGATATATCTCACTGTACAGCACAAGAACAAGTTTCCAACGAAAGAACAGAAAAGCAAAGCACAACTTTTTAAACTAATACACATACGTGTCGCATGTTAAATTATTATAACAGGAAAACTGAAAAGTGATAAATGACATTGCACAGCACAGGAACAAGTTTCAAATTAAAGAACAAAAAAGAAAATCATTAATTTGTAAACTAAATCACATGTGCGTCGCTCGCTCCATTAGGAATACAGGAAAACTGAAAAGTGATATATCTCACTGTACAGCACAAGAACAAGTTTCCAATGAAAGAACAGAAAAGCAAAGCACTACATTTAAACGGAATCACCTGTGTGTCGCTCGCTCAATTAGGAATACAGGAAAACTGAAAAGTGTTATCTCGCACTGTACGGCACAGAAACAAGATTCCATTGAAAGAATAGATACACAAAGCAAAACTTTGTAAACTAATTCACATATGTGTCGCCTGTTCAATTATTATAACAGGAAAACTGAAAAGTGATATAACACTAACCCTGACCCTAACCCTAACCCTAAGCCCCTAACCCTAACCCTAACCCTAACACCTAACCCTAACCCTAACACCTAACCCTAACCCTAACCCTAACCCTAACCCTAACCCCTAACCCTAACCCTAACCCTAACCCCTAACCCTAACCCTAACCCTAACCCTAACCCGTAACCCTAACCCTAACGCTAACCGTAACCCTAACCATATCCCTTACCCAGCCCTAACCTAACCCTAACCCTAACCCTAACCCTAAAACTAACTTGTTCCTAACAGGAACAAGTTTCCAAGGAAAGAACGTAAATGAAAAGCACGACTTTGTAAACTGAATCACATGTGTGTCACTCGCTCAATTAGGAATACAGGAAAACCGAAAAGTGTTATCTCGCACTGTACGGCACAGAAACAAGTTTCCATCGAAAGAACAGAAAGGCAAAGCACAACTTTGTAAACTAAATCACATACGTGTCGCCCGTTCAATTATTACAACAGGAAAACTGAAAAGTGATATAACGCACTGTACAGCACAGGAACAAGTTTCAACCGAAGAACAGAAATCCAAAGCACTACTTTGTAAACTAAATCACATGTATGTCGCTCGCTCAATTAGGAATACAGGGAAACCGAAAAGTGTTATCTCACACTGTATGGCACAGAAACAAATTTCCAAAGAAAGAACAGAAACGCAAAGGACAACTTTGTAAATTAAAAGAAATACGTGTCGCCTGTTTAATTATTATAACAGGAAAACTGAAATGTGATATAACGCACTGTACAGCACATGCACAAGTTTCCATCGAAAGAACAGGAACGCAAAGTACAACTTTGTAAACTAATTCACATACGTGTCTCCTGTGCAATTATTATAACAGGAAAACTGAAAAGTGATATATCACATTGTACAGCACAGGAACAAGTTTCAAATGAAAGAACAAATAATAAAATCACTAATTTGTAAACTAAATCACATGTGCGTCGCTTGCTCCATTAGGAATACAGAAAAACTGAAAAGTGATATATCTCACTGTACAGCACAAGAACAAGTTTCCAACGAAAGAACAGAAAGGCAAAGCACGACTTTGTAAACTAATTCACATATGTGTGGCCTGTTCAATTATTATAACAGGAAAACTGAAAAGTGATATAACCCTAACCCTAACCCTAACCCCTAACCCTAACCCTAACCCTAACCCTAACCCCTTACCCTAACCCTAACCCTAACCGTAACCCTAACCATATCCCTTACCCAGCCCTAACCTAACCGTACCCCTAACCCTAACCCTAACCCTAACCCTAACCTTAACCCTAACTTGTTCCTAACAGGAACAAGTTTCCAAGGAAAGAACATAAATGAAAAGCACTGCTTTGTAAACTGAATCACATGTGTGTCACTCGCTCAATTAGGAATACAGGAAAACCGAAAAGTGTTATCTCGCACTGTACGGCACAGAAACAAGTTTCCATCGAAAGAACAGAAACGCAAAGCACAACTTTGTAAACTAAATCACATACGTGTCGCCCGTTCAATTATTACAGCAGGAAAACTGAAAAGTGATATATCACACTGTACAGCACAGAAACAAGTTTCCAACCGAAGAACAGAAATCCAAAGCACTACTTTGTAAAATAAATCACTTGTATGTCGCTCGCTCAATTAGGAATACAGGGAAACCGAAAAGTGTTATCTCGCACTGTATGGCACAGAAACAATTTTCCAAAGAAAGAACAGAAACGGAAAGCACAACTTTGTAAATTAAATGACATACGTGTCGCCTGTTCAATTATTATAACAGGAAAACTTAAAAGTGATATAACGCACTGTACAGCACAGGAACAAGTTTCCATCGAAAGAACAGAATCGCAAAGCACAACTTTGTAAACTAATTCACATACGTGTCGCCTGTTCAATTATTATAACAGGAAAACTGAAAATTGATATAACGCATTGTACAGCACAGGAACAAGTTTCTATCGAAAGAACAGAATCGCAAAGCACAACTTTGTAAACTAATTCACATACGTGTCGCCTGTTCAATTATTATAACAGGAAAACTTAAAAGTGATATAACGCACTGTACAGCACAGGAACAAGTTTCCATCGAAAGAACAGAAACGCAAAGCACAACTTTGTAAACTAATTCACATACGTGTCGCCTGTTCAATTATTATAACAGGAACACTGAAAAGTGATATAACGCACTGTACAGCACAGGAACAAGTTTCCATCGAAAGAACAGAAACGCAAAGCACAACTTTGTAAATTAAATGACATACGTTTCACCTGTTCAATTATTATAACAGGAAAACTGAAAAGTGATATATGACATTGTACAGCACAGGAACAAATTTCAAATGAAAGAACAAAAAAGAAAATCATTAATTTGTAAACTAAATCACATGTGCGTCGCTCGCTCCATTAGGAATACAGGAAAACTGAAAAGTGATATATCTCACTGTACAGCAAAAGAACAAGTTTCCAACGAAAGAACAGAAAAGCAAAGCACTACATTTAAACGGAATCACCTGTGTGTCGCTCGCTCAATTAGGAATACAGGAAAACTGAAAAGTGTTATCTCGCACTGTACGGCACAGAAACAAGATTCCATTGAAAGAATAGATACACAAAGCAAAACTTTGTAAACTAATTCACATATGTTTCGCCTGTTCAATTATTATAACAGGAAAACTGAAAAGTGATATAACACTAACCCTAACCCTAACCCTAACCCGAACCCTAACCCTAAGCCCCTAACCCTAACCCTAACCCTAACCCGTAACCCTAACCCTAACCCTAACCCTAACCCCTAACCCTAACCCTAACCCTAACCCTAACCCCTAACCCTAACCCTAACGCTAACGCTAACCGTAACCCTAACCATATCCCTTACCCAGCCCTAACCTAACCCTAACCCTAACCCTAACCCTAAAACTAACTTGTTCCTAACAGGAACAAGTTTCCAAGGAAAGAACGTAAATGAAAAGCACGACTTTCTAAACTGAATCACATGTGTGTCACTCGCTCAATTAGGAATACAGGAAAACCGAAAAGTGTTATCTCGCACTGTACGGCACAGAAACAAGTTTCCATCGAAAGAACAGAAAGGCAAAGCACAACTTTGTAAACTAAATCACATACGTGTCGCCCGTTCAATTATTACAACAGGAAAACTGAAAAGTGATATATCACACTGTACAGCACAGAAACATATTTCAACCGAAGAACAGAAATAAAAAGCACTACTTTGTAAACTAAATCACATGTATGTCGCTCGCTCAATTAGGAATACAGGGAAACCGAAAAGTGTTATCTCGAACTGTATGGCACAGAAACGAATTTCCAAAGAAAGAACAGAAACGCAAAGCACAACTTTGTAAATTAAATGAAATACGTGTCGCCTGTTCAATTATTATAACAGGAAAACTTAAAAGTGATATAACGCACTGTACAGCACAGGAACAAGTTTCCATCGAAAGAACAGAAACGCAAAGCACAACTTTGTAAACTAATTCACATACGTGTCGCCTGTTCAATTATTATAACAGGAACACTGAAAAGTGATATAACGCACTGTACAGCACAGGAACAAGTTTCCATCGAAAGAACAGAAACGCAAAGCACAACTTTGTAAACTAATTCACATAAGTGTCGTCTGTTCAATTATTATAACAGGAAAACTGAAAAGTGATATAACGCACTGTACAGCACAGGAACAAGTTTCTTTCGAAAGAACAGAAACGCAAAGCACAACTTTTTAAACTAATTCACATACGTGTCGCCTGTTCAATTATTATAACAGGAAAACTGAAAAGTGATATAACGCACTGTACAGCACAGAAACAAGTTTCCATCGAAAGAACAGAAACGCAAAGCACAAATTTGTAAACTAATTCACATACGTGTCGCCTGTTCAATTATTATAACAGGAAAACTGAAAAGTGATATAACACACTGTACAGCACAGAAACAAGTTTCCATCGAAAGAACAGAAACGCAAAGCACAACTTTGTAAATTAAATGACATACGTTTCGCCTGTTCAATTATTATAACAGGAAAACTGAAAAGTGATATATGACATTGTACAGCACAGGAACAAGTTTCAAATGAAAGAACAAAAAAGAAAATCATTAATTTGTAAACTAAATCACATGTGCGTCGCTCGCTCCATTAGGAATACAGGAAAACTGAAAAGTGATATATCTCACTGTACAGCAAAAGAACAAGTTTCCAACGAAAGAACAGAAAAGCAAAGCACTACATTTAAACGGAATCACCTGTGTGTCGCTCGCTCAATTAGGAATACAGGAAAACTGAAAAGTGTTATCTCGCACTGTACGGCACAGAAACAAGATTCCATTGAAAGAATAGATACACAAAGCAAAACTTTGTAAACTAATTCACATATGTTTCGCCTGTTCAATTATTATAACAGGAAAACTGAAAAGTGATATAACCCTGACCCTAACCCTAACCCTAACCCTAACCCTAAGCCCCTAACCCTAACCCTAACCCTAACCCTAACCCTAACCCCTAACCCTAACCCTAACCCTAACCCTAACCCCTAACCCTAACCCTAACGCTAACCGTAACCCTAACCATATCCCTTACCCAGCCCTAACCTAACCCTAACCCTAACCCTAACCCTAAAACTAACTTGTTCCTAACAGGAACAAGTTTCCAAGGAAAGAACGTAAATGAAAAGCACGACTTTGTAAACTGAATCACATGTGTGTCACTCGCTCAATTAGGAATACAGGAAAACCGAAAAGTGTTATCTCGCACTGTACGGCACAGAAACAAGTTTCCATCGAAAGAACAGAAAGGAAAAACACAACTTTGTAAACTAAATCACATACGTGTCGCCCGTACAATTATTACAACAGGAAAACTGAAAAGTGATATATCACACTGTACAGCACAGAAACAAGTTTCCAACCGAAGAACAGAAATCCAAAGCACTACTTTGTAAACTAAATCACATGTATGTCGCTCGCTCAATTAGGAATACAGGGAAAATGAAAAGTGTTATCTCGCACTGTATGGCACAGAAACAAATTTCCAAAGAAAGAACAGAAACGCAAAGGACAACTTTGTAAATTAAAAGAAATACGTGTCGCCTGTTTAATTATTATGACAGGAAAACTGAAAAGTGATATAACGCACTGTACAGCACAGGCACAAGTTTCCATCGAAAGAACAGAAACGCAAAGCACAACTTTATAAACTAATTCACATACGTGTCGCCTGTTCAATTATTATAACAGGAAAACTGAAAATTGATATATCACATTGTACAGCACAGGAACAAGTTTCAAATGAAAGAACAAATAATAAAATCGCTAATTTGTAAACTAAATCACATGTGCGTCGCTCGCTCCATTAGGAATACAGGAAAACTGAAAAGGGATATATCTCACTGTACAGCACAAGAACAAGTTTCCAACGAAAGAACAGAAAAGCAAAGCACAACTTTTTAAACTAATACACATACGTGTCGCATGTTAAATTATTATAACAGGAAAACTGAAAAGTGATATATGACATTGCACAGCACAGGAACAAGTTTCAAATTAAAGAACAAAAAAGAAAATCATTAATTTGTAAACTAAATCACATGTGCGTCGCTCGCTCCATTAGGAATACAGGAAAACTGAAAAGTGATATATCTCACTGTACAGCACAAGAACAAGTTTCCAATGAAAGAACAGAAAAGCAAAGCACTACATTTAAACGGAATCACCTGTGTGTCGCTCGCTCAATTAGGAATACAGGAAAACTGAAAAGTGTTATCTCGCACTGTACGGCACAGAAACAAGATTCCATTGAAAGAATAGATACACAAAGCAAAACTTTGTAAACTAATTCACATATGTGTCGCCTGTTCAATTATTATAACAGGAAAACTGAAAAGTGATATAACACTAACCCTGACCCTAACCCTAACCCTAAGCCCCTAACCCTAACCCTAACCCTAACACCTAACCCTAACCCTAACACCTAACCCTAACCCTAACCCTAACCCTAACCCTAACCCCTAACCCTAACCCTAACCCTAACCCCTAACCCTAACCCTAACCCTAACCCTAACCCGTAACCCTAACCCTAACGCTAACCGTAACCCTAACCATATCCCTTACCCAGCCCTAACCTAACCCTAACCCTAACCCTAACCCTAAAACTAACTTGTTCCTAACAGGAACAAGTTTCCAAGGAAAGAACGTAAATGAAAAGCACGACTTTGTAAACTGAATCACATGTGTGTCACTCGCTCAATTAGGAATACAGGAAAACCGAAAAGTGTTATCTCGCACTGTACGGCACAGAAACAAGTTTCCATCGAAAGAACAGAAAGGCAAAGCACAACTTTGTAAACTAAATCACATACGTGTCGCCCGTTCAATTATTACAACAGGAAAACTGAAAAGTGATATAACGCACTGTACAGCACAGGAACAAGTTTCAACCGAAGAACAGAAATCCAAAGCACTACTTTGTAAACTAAATCACATGTATGTCGCTCGCTCAATTAGGAATACAGGGAAACCGAAAAGTGTTATCTCGCACTGTATGGCACAGAAACAAATTTCCAAAGAAAGAACAGAAACGCAAAGGACAACTTTGTAAATTAAAAGAAATACGTGTCGCCTGTTTAATTATTATAACAGGAAAACTGAAATGTGATATAACGCACTGTACAGCACATGCACAAGTTTCCATCGAAAGAACAGGAACGCAAAGTACAACTTTGTAAACTAATTCACATACGTGTCGCCTGTGCAATTATTATAACAGGAAAACTGAAAAGTGATATATCACATTGTACAGCACAGGAACAAGTTTCAAATGAAAGAACAAATAATAAAATCACTAATTTGTAAACTAAATCACATGTGCGTCGCTTGCTCCATTAGGAATACAGAAAAACTGAAAAGTGATATATCTCACTGTACAGCACAAGAACAAGTTTCCAACGAAAGAACAGAAAAGCAAAGCACGACTTTGTAAACTAATTCACATATGTGTGGCCTTTTCAATTATTATAACAGGAAAACTGAAAAGTGATATAACCCTAACCCTAACCCTAACCCCTAACCCTAACCCTAACCCTAACCCTAACCCCTTACCCTAACCCTAACCCTAACCGTAACCCTAACCATATCCCTTACCCAGCCCTAACCTAACCGTACCCCTAACCCTAACCCTAACCCTAACCCTAACCTTAACCCTAACTTGTTCCTAACAGGAACAAGTTTCCAAGGAAAGAACATAAATGAAAAGCACTGCTTTGTAAACTGAATCACATGTGTGTCACTCGCTCAATTAGGAATACAGGAAAACCGAAAAGTGTTATCTCGCACTGTACGGCACAGAAACAAGTTTCCATCGAAAGAACAGAAACGCAAAGCACAACTTTGTAAACTAAATCACATACGTGTCGCCCGTTCAATTATTACAGCAGGAAAACTGAAAAGTGATATATCACACTGTACAACACAGAAACAAGTTTCCAACCGAAGAACAGAAATCCAAAGCACTACTTTGTAAAATAAATCACTTGTATGTCGCTCGCTCAATTAGGAATACAGGGAAACCGAAAAGTGTTATCTCGCACTGTATGGCACAGAAACAATTTTCCAAAGAAAGAACAGAAACGGAAAGCACAACTTTGTAAATTAAATGACATACGTGTCGCCTGTTCAATTATTATAACAGGAAAACTTAAAAGTGATATAACGCACTGTACAGCACAGGAACAAGTTTCCATCGAAAGAACAGAATCGCAAAGCACAACTTTGTAAACTAATTCACATACGTGTCGCCTGTTCAATTATTATAACAGGAAAACTGAAAAGTGATATAACGCACTGTACAGCACAGGAACAAGTTTCCATCGAAAGAACAGAAACGCAAAGCACAACTTTGTAAACTAATTCACATACGTGTCGCCTGTTCAATTATTATAACAGGAAAACTGAAAATTGATATAACGCATTGTACAGCACAGGAACAAGTTTCTATCGAAAGAACAGAAACGCAAAACAAAACTTTTTAAACTAATTCACATACGTGTCGCCTGTTCAATTATTATAACAGGAAAACTGAAAAGTGATATAACGCACTGTACAGCACAGAAACAAGTTTCCATCGAAAGAACAGAAACGCAAAGCACAACTTTGTAAATTAAATGACATACGTTTCGCCTGTTCAATTATTATAACAGGAAAACTGAAAAGTGATATATGACATTGTACAGCACAGGAACAAGTTTCAAATGAAAGAACAAAACAGAAAATCATTAATTTGTAAACTAAATCACATGTGCGTCGCTCGCTCCATTAGGAATACAGGAAAACTGAAAAGTGATATATCTCACTGTACAGCACAAGAACAAGTTTCCAACGAAAGAACAGAAAAGCAAAGCACTACATTTAAACGGAATCACCTGTGTGTCGCTCGCTCAATTAGGAATACAGGAAAACTGAAAAGTGTTATATCGCACTGTACGGCACAGAAACAAGATTCCATTGAAAGAATAGATACACAAAGCAAAACTTTGTAAACTAATTCACATATGTGTCGCCTGTTCAATTATTATAACAGGAAAACTGAAAAGTGATATAACACTAACCCTGACCCTAACCCTAACCCTAAGCCCCTAACCCTAACCCTAACCCCTAACCCTAACCCTAACACCTAACCCTAACCCTAACCCTAACCCTAACCCCTAACCCTAACCCTAACCCTAACCCTAACCCCTAACCCTAACACTAACCCTAACCCTAACCCTAAAACTAACTTGTTCCTAACAGGAACAAGTTTCCAAGGAAAGAACGTAAATGAAAAGCACGACTTTGTAAACTGAATCACATGTGTGTCACTCGCTCAATTAGGAATACAGGAAAACCGAAAAGTGTTATCTCGCACTGTACGGCACAGAAACAAGTTTCCATCGAAAGAACAGAAAGGCAAAGCACAACTTTGTAAACTAAATCACATACGTGTCGCCCGTTCAATTATTACAACAGGAAAACTGAAAAGTGATATATCACACTGTACAGCACAGAAACAAGTTTCAACCGAAGAACAGAAATAAAAAGCACTACTTTGTAAACTAAATCACATGTATGTCGCTCGCTCAATTAGGAATACAGGGAAACCGAAAAGTGTTATCTCGAACTGTATGGCACAGAAACAAATTTCCAAAGAAAGAACAGAAACGCAAAGCACAACTTTGTAAATTAAATGACATACGTGTCGCCTGTTCAATTATTATAACAGGAAAACTTAAAAGTGATATAACGCACTGTACAGCACAGGAACAAGTTTCAGTCGAAAGAACAGAAACGCAAAGCACAACTTTGTAAACTAATTCACATAAGTGTCGTCTGTTCAATTATTATAACAGGAAAACTGAAAAGTGATATAACGCACTGTACAGCACAGGAACAAGTTTCTTTCGAAAGAACAGAAACGCAAAGCACAACTTTTTAATCTAATTCACATACGTGTCGCCTGTTAAATTATTATAACAGGAAAACTGAAAAGTGATATAACGCACTGTACAGCACATGCACAAGTTTCCATCGAAAGAACAGAAACGCAAAGTACAACTTTGTAAACTAATTCACATACGTGTCGCCTGTGCAATTATTATAACAGGAAAACTGAAAAGTGATATATCACATTGTACAGCACAGGAACAAGTTTCAAATGAAAGAACAAATAATAAAATCACTAATTTGTAAACTAAATCACATGTGCGTCGCTTGCTCCATTAGGAATACAGAAAAACTGAAAAGTGATATATCTCACTGTACAGCACAAGAACAAGTTTCCAACAAAAGAACAGGAAAGCAAAGCACGACTTTGTAAACTAATTCACATATGTGTGGCCTGTTCAATTATTATAACAGGAAAACTGAAAAGTGATATAACACTAACCCTAACCCTAACCCCTAACCCTAACCCTAACCCTAACCCTAACCCCTTACCCTAACCCTAACCCTAACCGTAACCCTAACCATATCCCTTACCCAGTCCTAACCTAACCGTACCCCTAACCCTAACCCTAACCCTAACCCTAACCTTAACCCTAACTTGTTCCTAACAGGAACAAGTTTCCAAGGAAAGAACATAAATGAAAAGCACTGCTTTGTAAACTGAATCACATGTGTGTCACTCGCTCAATTAGGAATACAGGAAAACCGAAAAGTGTTATCTCGCACTGTACGGCACAGAAACAAGTTTCCATCGAAAGAACAGAAACGCAAAGCACAACTTTGTAAACTAAATCACATACGTGTCGCCCGTTCAATTATTACAACAGGAAAACTGAAAAGTGATATATCACACTGTACAGCACAGAAACAAGTTTCCAACCGAAGAACAGAAATCCAAAGCACTACTTTGTAAACTAAATCACTTGTATGTCGCTCGCTCAATTAGGAATACAGGGAAACCGAAAAGTGTTATCTCGCACTGTATGGCACAGAAACAATTTTCCAAAGAAAGAACAGAAACGGAAAGCACAACTTTGTAAATTAAATGACATACGTGTCGCCTGTTCAATTATTATAACAGGAAAACTTAAAAGTGATAAAACGCACTGTACAGCACAGGAACAAGTTTCCATCGAAAGAACAGAATCGCAAAGCACAACTTTGTAAACTAATTCACATACGTGTCGCCTGTTCAATTATTATAACAGGAAAACTGAAAAGTGATATAACGCACTGTACAGCACAGGAACAAGTTTCCATCGAAAGAACAGAATCGCAAAGCACAACTTTGTAAACTAATTCACATACGTGTCGCCTGTTCAATTATTATAACAGGAAAACTGAAAAGTGATATAACGCACTGTAGAGCACAGAAACAAGTTTCCATCGAAAGAACAGAAACGCAAAGCACACCTTTGTAAACTAATTCACATACGTGTCGCCTGTTCAATTATTATAACAGGAAAACTGAAAAGTGATATAACGCACTGTACAGCACAGGAACAAGTTTCCATCGAAAGAACAGAAACGCAAAGCACAACTTTGTAAACTAATTCACATACGTGTCGCCTATTCAATTATTATAACAGGAAAACTGAAAAGTGATATAACGCACTGTACAGCACAGGAACAAGTTTCCATCGAAAGAACAGAAACGCAAAGCACAACTTTGTAAACTAATTCACATACGTGTCGCCTGTTCAATTATTATAACAGGAAAACTGAAAATTGATATAACGCATTGTACAGCACAGAAACAAGTTTCCATCGAAAGAACAGAAACGCAAAGCACAACTTTGTAAATTAAATGACATACGTTTCGCCTGTTCAATTATTATAACAGGAAAACTGAAAAGTGATATATGACATTGTACAGCACAGGAACAAGTTTCAAATGAAAGAACAAAAAAGAAAATCATTAATTTGTAAACTAAATCACATGTGCGTCGCTCGCTCCATTAGGAATACAGGAAAACTGAAAAGTGATATATCTCACTGTACAGCACAAGAACAAGTTTCCAACGAAAGAACAGAAAAGCAAAGCACTACATTTAAACGGAATCACCTGTGTGTCGCTCGCTCAATTAGGAATACAGGGAAACCGAAAAGTGTTATCTCGCACTGTACGGCACAGAAACAAGATTCCATTGAAAGAATAGATACACAAAGCAAAACTTTGTAAACTAATTCACATATGTGTCGCCTGTTCAATTATTATAACAGGAAAACTGAAAAGTGATATAACACTAACCCTGACCCTACCCTAACCCTAAGCCCCTAACCCTAACCCTAACCCTAACACCTAACCCTAACCCTAACACCTAACCCTAACCCTAACCCTAACCCTAACCCTAACCCCTAACCCTAACCCTAACCCTAACCCCTAACCCTAACCCTAACCCTAACCCTAACCCGTAACCCTAACCCTAACGCTAACCGTAACCCTAACCATATCCCTTACCCAGCCCTAACCTAACCCTAACCCTAACCCTAACCCTAAAACTAACTTGTTCCTAACAGGAACAAGTTTCCAAGGAAAGAACGTAAATGAAAAGCACGACTTTGTAAACTGAATCACATGTGTGTCACTCGCTCAATTAGGAATACAGGAAAACCGAAAAGTGTTATCTCGCACTGTACGGCACAGAAACAAGTTTCCATCGAAAGAACAGAAAGGCAAAGCACAACTTTGTAAACTAAATCACATACGTGTCGCCCGTTCAATTATTACAACAGGAAAACTGAAAAGTGATATAACGCACTGTACAGCACAGGAACAAGTTTCAACCGAAGAACAGAAATCCAAAGCACTACTTTGTAAACTAAATCACATGTATGTCGCTCGCTCAATTAGGAATACAGGGAAACCGAAAAGTGTTATCTCGCACTGTATGGCACAGAAACAAATTTCCAAAGAAAGAACAGAAACGCAAAGGACAACTTTGTAAATTAAAAGAAATACGTGTCGCCTGTTTAATTATTATAACAGGAAAACTGAAAAGTGATATAACGCACTGTACAGCACATGCACAAGTTTCCATCGAAAGAACAGGAACGCAAAGTACAACTTTGTAAACTAATTCACATACGTGTCGCCTGTGCAATTATTATAACAGGAAAACTGAAAAGTGATATATCACATTGTACAGCACAGGAACAAGTTTCAAATGAAAGAACAAATAATAAAATCACTAATTTGTAAACTAAATCACATGTGCGTCGCTTGCTCCATTAGGAATACAGAAAAACTGAAAAGTGATATATCTCACTGTACAGCACAAGAACAAGTTTCCAACGAAAGAACAGAAAAGCAAAGCACGACTTTGTAAACTAATTCACATATGTGTGGCCTGTTCAATTATTATAACAGGAAAACTGAAAAGTGATATAACCCTAACCCTAACCCTAACCCCTAACCCTAACCCTAACCCTAACCCTAACCCCTTACCCTAACCCTAACCCTAACCGTAACCCTAACCATATCCCTTACCCAGCCCTAACCTAACCGTACCCCTAACCCTAACCCTAACCCTAACCCTAACCTTAACCCTAACTTGTTCCTAACAGGAACAAGTTTCCAAGGAAAGAACATAAATGAAAAGCACTGCTTTGTAAACTGAATCACATGTGTGTCACTCGCTCAATTAGGAATACAGGAAAACCGAAAAGTGTTATCTCGCACTGTACAGCACAGAAACAAGTTTCCATCGAAAGAACAGAAACGCAAAGCACAACTTTGTAAACTAAATCACATACGTGTCGCCCGTTCAATTATTACAACAGGAAAACTGAAAAGTGATATATCACACTGTACAGCACAGAAACAAGTTTCCAACCGAAGAACAGAAATCCAAAGCACTACTTTGTAAAATAAATCACTTGTATGTCGCTCGCTCAATTAGGAATACAGGGAAACCGAAAAGTGTTATATCGAACTGTATGGCACAGAAACAATTTTCCAAAGAAAGAACAGAAACGGAAAGCACAACTTTGTAAATTAAATGACATACGTGTCGCCTGTTCAATTATTATAACAGGAAAACTTAAAAGTGATATAACGCACTGTACAGCACAGGAACAAGTTTCCATCGAAAGAACAGAATCGCAAAGCACAACTTTGTAAACTAATTCACATACGTGTCGCCTGTTCAATTATTATAACAGGAAAACTGAAAAGTGATATAACGCACTGTACAGCACAGGAACAAGTTTCCATCGAAAGAACAGAAACGCAAAGCACAACTTTGTAAACTAATTCACATACGTGTCGCCTGTTCAATTATTATAACAGGAAAACTGAAAATTGATATAACGCATTGTACAGCACAGGAACAAGTTTCTATCGAAAGAACAGAAACGCAAAACAAAACTTTTTAAACTAATTCACATACGTGTCGCCTGTTCAATTATTATAACAGGAAAACTGAAAAGTGATATAACGCACTGTACAGCACAGAAACAAGTTTCCATCGAAAGAACAGAAACGCAAAGCACAACTTTGTAAATTAAATGACATACGTTTCGCCTGTTCAATTATTATAACAGGAAAACTGAAAAGTGATATATGACATTGTACAGCACAGGAACAAGTTTCAAATGAAAGAACAAAACAGAAAATCATTAATTTGTAAACTAAATCACATGTGCGTCGCTCGCTCCATTAGGAATACAGGAAAACTGAAAAGTGATATATCTCACTGTACAGCACAAGAACAAGTTTCCAACGAAAGAACAGAAAAGCAAAGCACTACATTTAAACGGAATCACCTGTGTGTCGCTCGCTCAATTAGGAATACAGGAAAACTGAAAAGTGTTATATCGCACTGTACGGCACAGAAACAAGATTCCATTGAAAGAATAGATACACAAAGCAAAACTTTGTAAACTAATTCACATATGTGTCGCCTGTTCAATTATTATAACAGGAAAACTGAAAAGTGATATAACACTAACCCTGACCCTAACCCTAACCCTAAGCCCCTAACCCTAACCCTAACCCCTAACCCTAACCCTAACACCTAACCCTAACCCTAACCCTAACCCTAACCCCTAACCCTAACCCTAACCCTAACCCTAACCCCTAACCCTAACACTAACCCTAACCCTAACCCTAAAACTAACTTGTTCCTAACAGGAACAAGTTTCCAAGGAAAGAACGTAAATGAAAAGCACGACTTTGTAAACTGAATCACATGTGTGTCACTCGCTCAATTAGGAATACAGGAAAACCGAAAAGTGTTATCTCGCACTGTACGGCACAGAAACAAGTTTCCATCGAAAGAACAGAAAGGCAAAGCACAACTTTGTAAACTAAATCACATACGTGTCGCCCGTTCAATTATTACAACAGGAAAACTGAAAAGTGATATATCACACTGTACAGCACAGAAACAAGTTTCAACCGAAGAACAGAAATAAAAAGCACTACTTTGTAAACTAAATCACATGTATGTCGCTCGCTCAATTAGGAATACAGGGAAACCGAAAAGTGTTATCTCGAACTGTATGGCACAGAAACAAATTTCCAAAGAAAGAACAGAAACGCAAAGCACAACTTTGTAAATTAAATGACATACGTGTCGCCTGTTCAATTATTATAACAGGAAAACTTAAAAGTGATATAACGCACTGTACAGCACAGGAACAAGTTTCAGTCGAAAGAACAGAAACGCAAAGCACAACTTTGTAAACTAATTCACATAAGTGTCGTCTGTTCAATTATTATAACAGGAAAACTGAAAAGTGATATAACGCACTGTACAGCACAGGAACAAGTTTCTTTCGAAAGAACAGAAACGCAAAGCACAACTTTTTAATCTAATTCACATACGTGTCGCCTGTTAAATTATTATAACAGGAAAACTGAAAAGTGATATAACGCACTGTACAGCACATGCACAAGTTTCCATCGAAAGAACAGAAACGCAAAGTACAACTTTGTAAACTAATTCACATACGTGTCGCCTGTGCAATTATTATAACAGGAAAACTGAAAAGTGATATATCACATTGTACAGCACAGGAACAAGTTTCAAATGAAAGAACAAATAATAAAATCACTAATTTGTAAACTAAATCACATGTGCGTCGCTTGCTCCATTAGGAATACAGAAAAACTGAAAAGTGATATATCTCACTGTACAGCACAAGAACAAGTTTCCAACAAAAGAACAGGAAAGCAAAGCACGACTTTGTAAACTAATTCACATATGTGTGGCCTGTTCAATTATTATAACAGGAAAACTGAAAAGTGATATAACACTAACCCTAACCCTAACCCCTAACCCTAACCCTAACCCTAACCCTAACCCCTTACCCTAACCCTAACCCTAACCGTAACCCTAACCATATCCCTTACCCAGTCCTAACCTAACCGTACCCCTAACCCTAACCCTAACCCTAACCCTAACCTTAACCCTAACTTGTTCCTAACAGGAACAAGTTTCCAAGGAAAGAACATAAATGAAAAGCACTGCTTTGTAAACTGAATCACATGTGTGTCACTCGCTCAATTAGGAATACAGGAAAACCGAAAAGTGTTATCTCGCACTGTACGGCACAGAAACAAGTTTCCATCGAAAGAACAGAAACGCAAAGCACAACTTTGTAAACTAAATCACATACGTGTCGCCCGTTCAATTATTACAACAGGAAAACTGAAAAGTGATATATCACACTGTACAGCACAGAAACAAGTTTCCAACCGAAGAACAGAAATCCAAAGCACTACTTTGTAAACTAAATCACTTGTATGTCGCTCGCTCAATTAGGAATACAGGGAAACCGAAAAGTGTTATCTCGCACTGTATGGCACAGAAACAATTTTCCAAAGAAAGAACAGAAACGGAAAGCACAACTTTGTAAATTAAATGACATACGTGTCGCCTGTTCAATTATTATAACAGGAAAACTTAAAAGTGATATAACGCACTGTACAGCACAGGAACAAGTTTCCATCGAAAGAACAGAATCGCAAAGCACAACTTTGTAAACTAATTCACATACGTGTCGCCTGTTCAATTATTATAACAGGAAGACTGAAAAGTGATATAACGCACTGTACAGCACAGGAACAAGTTTCCATCGAAAGAACAGAATCGCAAAGCACAACTTTGTAAACTAATTCACATACGTGTCGCCTGTTCAATTATTATAACAGGAAAACTGAAAAGTGATATAACGCACTGTAGAGCACAGAAACAAGTTTCCATCGAAAGAACAGAAACGCAAAGCACACCTTTGTAAACTAATTCACATACGTGTCGCCTGTTCAATTATTATAACAGGAAAACTGAAAAGTGATATAACGCACTGTACAGCACAGGAACAAGTTTCCATCGAAAGAACAGAAACGCAAAGCACAACTTTGTAAACTAATTCACATACGTGTCGCCTATTCAATTATTATAACAGGAAAACTGAAAAGTGATATAACGCACTGTACAGCACAGGAACAAGTTTCCATCGAAAGAACAGAAACGCAAAGCACAACTTTGTAAACTAATTCACATACGTGTCGCCTGTTCAATTATTATAACAGGAAAACTGAAAATTGATATAACGCATTGTACAGCACAGAAACAAGTTTCCATCGAAAGAACAGAAACGCAAAGCACAACTTTGTAAATTAAATGACATACGTTTCGCCTGTTCAATTATTATAACAGGAAAACTGAAAAGTGATATATGACATTGTACAGCACAGGAACAAGTTTCAAATGAAAGAACAAAAAAGAAAATCATTAATTTGTAAACTAAATCACATGTGCGTCGCTCGCTCCATTAGGAATACAGGAAAACTGAAAAGTGATATATCTCACTGTACAGCACAAGAACAAGTTTCCAACGAAAGAACAGAAAAGCAAAGCACTACATTTAAACGGAATCACCTGTGTGTCGCTCGCTCAATTAGGAATACAGGGAAACCGAAAAGTGTTATCTCGCACTGTACGGCACAGAAACAAGATTCCATTGAAAGAATAGATACACAAAGCAAAACTTTGTAAACTAATTCACATATGTGTCGCCTGTTCAATTATTATAACAGGAAAACTGAAAAGTGATATAACACTAACCCTGACCCTACCCTAACCCTAAGCCCCTAACCCTAACCCTAACCCTAACCCCTAACCCTAACCCTAACACTAACCGTAAATCTAAACATATCCCTTACCCAGCCCTAACCTAACCCTAACCCTAACCCTAACCCTAAACCTAACTTGTTCCTAACAAGTTTCCAAGGAAAGAACGTAAATGAAAAGCACGACTTTGTAAACTGAATCACATGTGTGTCACTCGCTCAATTAGGAATACAGGAAAACCGAAAAGTGTTATCTCACACTGTACGGCACAGAAACAAGTTTCCATCGAAAGAACAGAAAGGCAAAGCACAACTTTGTAAACTAAATCACATACGTGTCGCCCGTTCAATTATTACAACAGGAAAACTGAAAAGTGATATATCACATTGTACAGCACAGAAACAAGTTTCCAACCGAAGAACAGAAATCCAAAGCACTACTTTGTAAACTAAATCACATGTATGTCGCTCGCTCAATTAGGAATACAGGGAAACCGAAAAGTGTTATCTCGAACTGTATGGCACAGAAACAAATTTCCAAAGAAAGAACAGAAACGCAAAGCACAACTTTGTAAATTAAATGACATACGTGTCGCCTGTTCAATTATTATAACAGGAAAACTTAAAAGTGATATAACGCACTGTACATCACAGGAACAAGTTTCCATCGAAAGAACAGAAACGCAAAGCACAACTTTGTAAACTAATTTCACATACGTGTCGCCTTTTCAATTATTATAACAGGAACACTGAAAAGTGATATAACGCACTGTACAGCACAGGAACAAGTTTCCATCGAAAGAACAGAAACGCAAAGCACAACTTTGTAAACTAATTCACATACGTGTCGCCTGTTCAATTATTATAACAGGAAAACTGAAAAGTGATATAACGCACTGTACAGCACAGGAACAAGTTTCTTTCGAAAGAACAGAAAGGCAAAGCACAACTTTTTAAACTAATTCACATACGTGTCGCCTGTTAAATTATTATAACAGGAAAACTGAAAAGTGATATAACGCACTGTACAGCACAGGAACAAGTTTCCATCGAAAGAACAGAAACGCAAAGCACAACTTTGTAAACTAATTCACATACGTGTCGCCTGTTCAATTATTATAACAGGAAAACTGAAAAGTGATATAACGCACTGTACAGCACAGAAACAAGTTTCCATCTAAAGAACAGAAACGCAAAGTACAACTTTGTAAACTAATTCACATACGTGTCGCCTGTTCAATTATTATAACAGGAAAACTGAAAATTGATATATCACATTGTACAGCACAGGAACAAGTTTCAAATGAAAGAACAAATAAGAAAATCACTAATTTGTAAACTAAATCACATGTGCGTCGCTCGCTCCATTAGGAATACAGGAAAACTGAAAAGTGATATATCTCACTGTACAGCACAAGAACAAGTTTCCAACGAAAGAACAGAAAAGCAAAGCACTACATTTAAACGGAATCACCTGTGTGTTGCTCGCTCAATTAGGAATACAGGAAAACTGAAAAGTGTTATCTCGCACTGTACGGCACAGAAACAAGATTCCATTGAAAGAATAGATACACAAAGCAAAACTTTGTAAACTAATTCACATATGTGTCGCCTGTTCAATTATTATAACAGGAAAACTGAAAAGTGATATAACACTAACCCTGACCCTAACCCTAACCCTAAGCCCCTAACCCTAACCCTAACCCTAACCCCTAACCCTAACCCTAACACCTAACCCTAACCCTAACCCTAACCCCTAACCCTAACCCTAACCCTAACCCTAACCCCTAACCCTAACCCTAACCCTAAACTTAACCCCTAACCCTAACCCTAACGCTAACCGTAAACCTAAACATATCCCTTACCCAGCCCTAACCTAACCCTAACCCTATCCCTAACCCTAAAACTAACTTGTTCCTAACAGGAACAAGTTTCCAAGGAACGAACGTAAATGAAAAGCACGACTTTGTAAACTGAATCACATGTGTGTCACTCGCTCAATTAGGAATACAGGAAAACCGAAAAGTATTATCTCGCACTGTACGGCACAGAAACAAGTTTCCATCGAAAGAACAGAAAGGCAAAGCACAACTTTGTAAACTAAATTACATACGTGTTGCCCGTTCAATTATTACAACAGGAAAACTGAAAAGTGATATATCACACTGTACAGCACAGAAACAAGTTTCAACCGAAGAACAGAAATAAAAAGCACTACTTTGTAAACTAAATCACATGTATGTCGCTCGCTCAATTAGGAATACAGGGAAACCGAAAAGTGTTATCTCGAACTGTATGGCACAGAAACAAATTTCCAAAGAAAGAACAGAAACGCAAAGCACAACTTTGTAAATTAAATGACATACGTGTCGCCTGTTCAATTATTATAACAGGAAAACTTAAAAGTGATATAACGCACTGTATATCACAGGAACAAGTTTCCATCGAAAGAACAGAAACGCAAAGCACAACTTTGTAAACTAATTCACATACGTGTCGCCTGTTCAATTATTATAACAGGAACACTGAAAAGTGATATAACGCACTGTACAGCACAGGAACAAGTTTCCATCGAAAGAACAGAAACGCAAAGCACAACTTTGTAAACTAATTCACATACGTGTCGCCTGTTCAATTATTATAACAGGAAAACTTAAAAGTGATATAACGCACTGTACAGCACAGGAACAAGTTTCCATCGAAAGAACAGAAACGCAAAGCACAACTTTGTAAACTAATTCACATACGTGTCGCCTGTTCAATTATTATAACAGGAAAACTTAAAAGTGATATAACGCACTGTACAGCACAGGAACAAGTTTCCATCGAAAGAACAGAAACGCAAAGCACAACTTTGTAAACTAATTCACATACGTGTCGCCTGTTCAATTATTATAACAGGAACACTGAAAAGTGATATAACGCACTGTACAGCACAGTAACAAGTTTCCATCGAAAGAACAGAAACGCAAAGCACAACTTTGTAAACTAATTCACATACGTGTCGCCTGTTCAATTATTATAACAGGAAAACTGAAAAGTGATATAACGCACTGTACAGCACAGAAACAAGTTTCCATCGAAAGAACAGAAACGCAAAGTACAACTTTGTAAACTAATTCACATACGTGTCGTCTGTTCAATTATTATAACAGGAAAACTGAAAATTGATATATCACATTGTACAGCACAGGAACAAGTTTCAAATGAAAGAACAAATAATAAAATCACTAATTTGTAAACTAAATCACATGTGTGTCGCTCGCTCCATTAGGAATACAGGAAAACTGAAAAGTGATATATCTCACTGTACAGCACAAGAACAAGTTTCCAACGAAAGAACAGAAAAGCAAAGCACTACATTTAAATGGAATCACCTGTGTGTCGCTCGCTCAATTAGGAATACAGGAAAACTGAAAAGTGTTATCTCGCATTGTACGGCACAGAAACAAGATTCCATTGAAAGAATAGATACACAAAGCAAAACTTTGTAAACTAATTCACATATGTGTCGCCTGTTCAATTATTATAACAGGAAAACTGAAAAGTGATATAACACTAACCCTGACCCTAACCCTAACCCTAACCCCTAACCCTAACCCTAACCCTAACCCTAACCCCTAACCCTAACCCTAACCCTAACCCTAACCCCTAACCCTAACCCTAACGCTAACCGTAACCCTAACCATATCCCTTACCCAGCCCTAACCTAACCCTAACCCTAACCCTAACCCTAAAACTAACTTGTTCCTAACAGGAACAAGTTTCCAAGGAAAGAACGTAAATGAAAAGCACGACTTTGTAAACTGAATCACATGGGTGTCACTCGCTCAATTAGGAATACAGGAAAACCGAAAAGTGTTATCTCGCACTGTTCGGCACAGAAACAAGTTTCCATCGAAAGAACAGAAAGGCAAAGCACAACTTTGTAAACTAAATCACATACGTGTCGCCCGTTCAATTATTACAACAGGAAAACTGAAAAGTGATATATCACACTGTACAGCACAGAAACTAGTTTCCAACCGAAGAACAGAAATCCAAAGCACTACTTTGTAAACTAAATCACATGTATGTCGCTCGCTCAATTAGGAATACAGGGAAACCGAAAAGTGTTATTTCGAACTGTATGGCACAGAAACAAATTTCCAAAGAAAGAACAGAAACGCAAAGCACAACTTTGTAAATTAAATGACATACGTGTCACCTGTTCAATTATTATAACAGGAAAACTTAAAAGTGATATAACGCACTGTACAGCACAGGAACAAGTTTCCATCGAAAGAACAGAAACGCAAAGCACAACTTTGTAAACTAATTCACATACGTGTCGCCTGTTCAATTATTATAACAGGAACACTGAAAAGTGATATAACGCACTGTACAGCACAGGAACAAGTTTCCATCGAAAGAACAGAAACGCAAAGCACAACTTTGTAAACTAATTCACATACGTGTCACCTGTTCAATTATTATAACGGGAAAACTGAAAAGTGATATAACGCACTGTACAGCACAGAAACAAGTTTCCATCGAAAGAACAGAAACGCAAAGTACAACTTTGTAAACTAATTCACATACGTGTCGCCTGTTCAATTATTATAACAGAAAAACTGAAAATTGAAATATCACATTGTACAGCACAGGAACAAGTTTCAAATGAAAGAACAAATAATAAAATCACTAATTTGTAAACTAAATCACATGTGCGTCGCTCGCTCCATTAGGAATACAGGAAAACTGAAAAGTGATATATCTCACTGTACAGCACAAGAACAAGTTTCCAACGAAAGAACAGAAAAGCAAAGCACTACATTTAAACGGAATCACCTGTGTGTCGCTCGCTCAATTAGGAATACAGGAAAACTGAAAAGTGTTATCTCGCACTGTACGGCACAGAAACAAGATTCCATTGAAAGAATAGATACACAAAGCAAAACTTTGTAAACTAATTCACATATGTGTCGCCTGTTCAATTATTATAACAGGAAAACTGAAAAGTGATATAACACTAACCCTGACCCTAACCCTAACCCTAAGCCCCTAACCCTAACCCTAACCCTAACCCCTAACCCTAACCCTAACACCTAACCCTAACCCTAACCCTAACCCTAACCCCTAACCCTAACCCTAACCCTAACCCTAACCCCTAACCCTAACCCTAACCCTAACCCTAACCCCTAACCCTAACCCTAACGCTAACCGTAACCCTAACCATATCCCTTACCCAGCCCTAACCTAACCCTAACCCTAACCCTAACCCTAAAACTAACTTGTTCCTAACAGGAACAAGTTTCCAAGGAAAGAACGTAAATGAAAAGCACGACTTTGTAAACTGAATCACATGGGTGTCACTCGCTCAATTAGGAATACAGGAAAACCGAAAAGTGTTATCTCGCACTGTACGGCACAGAAACAAGTTTCCATCGAAAGAACAGAAAGTCAAAGCACAACTTTGTAAACTAAATCACATACGTGTCGCCCATTCAATTATTACAACAGGAAAACTGAAAAGTGATATATCACACTGTACAGCACAGAAACTAGTTTCCAACCGAAGAACAGAAATCCAAAGCACTACTTTGTAAACTAAATCACATGTATGTCGCTTGCTCAATTAGGAATACAGGGAAACCGAAAAGTGTTATCTCGAACTGTATGGCACAGAAACAAATTTCCAAAGAAAGAACAGAAACGCAAAGCACAACTTTGTAAATTAAATGACATACGTGTCGCCTGTTCAATTATTATAACAGGAAAACTTAAAAGTGATATAACGCACTGTACAGCACAGGAACAAGTTTCCATCGAAAGAACAGAAACGCAAAGCACAACTTTGTAAACTAATTCACATACGTGTCGCCTGTTCAATTATTATAACAGGAACACTGAAAAGTGATATAACGCACTGTACAGCACAGGAACAAGTTTCCATCGAAAGAACAGAAACGCAAAGCACAACTTTGTAAACTAATTCACATATGTGTCGCCTGTTCAATTATTATAACAGGAAAACTGAAAAGTGATATAACGCACTGTACAGCACAGGAACAAGTTTCTTTCGAAAGAACAGAAACGCAAAGCACAACTTTTTAAACTAATTCACATAGGTGTCGCCTGTTAAATTATTATAACAGGAAAACTGAAAAGTGATATAACGCACTGTACAGCACAGAAACAAGTTTCCATCGAAAGAACAGAAACGCAAAGCACAACTTTGTAAACTAATTCACATATGTGTCGCCTGTTCAATTATTATAACAGGAAAACTGAAAAGTGATATAACGCACTGTACAGCACAGAAACAAGTTTCCATCGAAAGAACAGAAACGCAAAGTACAACTTTGTAAACTAATTCACATACGTGTCGTCTGTTCAATTATTATAACAGGAAAACTGAAAATTGATATATCACATTGTACAGCACAGGAACAAGTTTCAAATGAAAGAACAAATAATAAAATCACTAATTTGTAAACTAAATCACATGTGCGTCGCTCGCTCCATTAGGAATACAGGAAAATTGAAAAGTGATATATCTCACTGTACAGCACAAGAACAAGTTTCCAACGAAAGAACAGAAAAGCAAAGCACTACATTTAAACGGAATCACCTGTGTGTCGCTCGCTCAATTAGGAATACAGGAAAACTGAAAAGTGTTATCTCGCACTGTACGGCACAGAAACAAGATTCCATTGAAAGAATAGATACACAAAGCAAAACTTTGTAAACTAATTCACATATGTGTCGCCTGTTCAATTATTATAACAGGAAAACTGAAAAGTGATATAACACTAACCCTGACCCTAACCCTAACCCTAACCCCTAACCCTAACCCTAACACCTAACCCTAACCCTAACCCTAACCCTAACCCCTAACCCTAACCCTAACCCCTAACCCTAACCCCTAACCCTAACCCTAACGCTAACCGTAACCCTAACCATATCCCTTACGCAGCCCTGACCTAACCCTAACCCTAACCCTAACCCTAAAACTAACTTGTTCCTAACAGGAACAAGTTTCCAAGGAAAGAACGTAAATGAAAAGCACGACTTTGTAAACTGAATCACATGGGTGTCACTCGCTCAATTAGGAATACAGGAAAACCGAAAAGTGTTATCTCGCACTGTACGGCACAGAAACAAGTTTCCATCGAAAGAACAGAAAGGCAAAGCACAACTTTGTAAACTAAATCACATACGTGTCGCCCGTTCAATTATTACAACAGGAAAACTGAAAAGTGATATATCACACTGTACAGCACAGAAACAAGTTTCAACCGAAGAACAGAAATAAAAAGCACTACTTTGTAAACTAAATCACATGTATGTCGCTCGCTCAATTAGGAATACAGGGAAACCGAAAAGTGTTATCTCGAACTGTATGGCACAGAAACAAATTTCCAAAGAAAGAACAGAAACGCAAAGCACAACTTTGTAAATTAAATGACATACGTGTCGCCTGTTCAATTATTATAACAGGAAAACTTAAAAGTGATATAACGCACTGTACAGCACAGGAACAAGTTTCAGTCGAAAGAACAGAAACGCAAAGCACAACTTTGTAAACTAATTCACATAAGTGTCGTCTGTTCAATTATTATAACAGGAAAACTGAAAAGTGATATAACGCACTGTACAGCACAGGAACAAGTTTCTTTCGAAAGAACAGAAACGCAAAGCACAACTTTTTAATCTAATTCACATACGTGTCGCCTGTTAAATTATTATAACAGGAAAACTGAAAAGTGATATAACGCACTGTACAGCACATGCACAAGTTTCCATCGAAAGAACAGAAACGCAAAGTACAACTTTGTAAACTAATTCACATACGTGTCGCCTGTGCAATTATTATAACAGGAAAACTGAAAAGTGATATATCACATTGTACAGCACAGGAACAAGTTTCAAATGAAAGAACAAATAATAAAATCACTAATTTGTAAACTAAATCACATGTGCGTCGCTTGCTCCATTAGGAATACAGAAAAACTGAAAAGTGATATATCTCACTGTACAGCACAAGAACAAGTTTCCAACAAAAGAACAGGAAAGCAAAGCACGACTTTGTAAACTAATTCACATATGTGTGGCCTGTTCAATTATTATAACAGGAAAACTGAAAAGTGATATAACACTAACCCTAACCCTAACCCCTAACCCTAACCCTAACCCTAACCCTAACCCCTTACCCTAACCCTAACCCTAACCGTAACCCTAACCATATCCCTTACCCAGTCCTAACCTAACCGTACCCCTAACCCTAACCCTAACCCTAACCCTAACCTTAACCCTAACTTGTTCCTAACAGGAACAAGTTTCCAAGGAAAGAACATAAATGAAAAGCACTGCTTTGTAAACTGAATCACATGTGTGTCACTCGCTCAATTAGGAATACAGGAAAACCGAAAAGTGTTATCTCGCACTGTACGGCACAGAAACAAGTTTCCATCGAAAGAACAGAAAGTCAAAGCACAACTTTGTAAACTAAATCACATACGTGTCGCCCATTCAATTATTACAACAGGAAAACTGAAAAGTGATATATCACACTGTACAGCACAGAAACTAGTTTCCAACCGAAGAACAGAAATCCAAAGCACTACTTTGTAAACTAAATCACATGTATGTCGCTTGCTCAATTAGGAATACAGGGAAACCGAAAAGTGTTATCTCGAACTGTATGGCACAGAAACAAATTTCCAAAGAAAGAACAGAAACGCAAAGCACAACTTTGTAAATTAAATGACATACGTGTCGCCTGTTCAATTATTATAACAGGAAAACTTAAAAGTGATATAACGCACTGTACAGCACAGGAACAAGTTTCCATCGAAAGAACAGAAACGCAAAGCACAACTTTGTAAACTAATTCACATACGTGTCGCCTGTTCAATTATTATAACAGGAACACTGAAAAGTGATATAACGCACTGTACAGCACAGGAACAAGTTTCCATCGAAAGAACAGAAACGCAAAGCACAACTTTTTAAACTAATTCACATAGGTGTCGCCTGTTCAATTATTATAACAGGAAAACTGAAAAGTGATATAACGCACTGTACAGCACAGGAACAAGTTTCTTTCGAAAGAACAGAAACGCAAAGCACAACTTTTTAAACTAATTCACATAGGTGTCGCCTGTTAAATTATTATAACAGGAAAACTGAAAAGTGATATAACGCACTGTACAGCACAGAAACAAGTTTCCATCGAAAGAACAGAAACGCAAAGCACAACTTTGTAAACTAATTCACATATGTGTCGCCTGTTCAATTATTATAACAGGAAAACTGAAAAGTGATATAACGCACTGTACAGCACAGAAACAAGTTTCCATCGAAAGAACAGAAACGCAAAGTACAACTTTGTAAACTAATTCACATACGTGTCGTCTGTTCAATTATTATAACAGGAAAACTGAAAATTGATATATCACATTGTACAGCACAGGAACAAGTTTCAAATGAAAGAACAAATAATAAAATCACTAATTTGTAAACTAAATCACATGTGCGTCGCTCGCTCCATTAGGAATACAGGAAAATTGAAAAGTGATATATCTCACTGTACAGCACAAGAACAAGTTTCCAACGAAAGAACAGAAAAGCAAAGCACTACATTTAAACGGAATCACCTGTGTGTCGCTCGCTCAATTAGGAATACAGGAAAACTGAAAAGTGTTATCTCGCACTGTACGGCACAGAAACAAGATTCCATTGAAAGAATAGATACACAAAGCAAAACTTTGTAAACTAATTCACATATGTGTCGCCTGTTCAATTATTATAACAGGAAAACTGAAAAGTGATATAACACTAACCCTGACCCTAACCCTAACCCTAACCCCTAACCCTAACCCTAACACCTAACCCTAACCCTAACCCTAACCCTAACCCCTAACCCTAACCCTAACCCCTAACCCTAACCCCTAACCCTAACCCTAACGCTAACCGTAACCCTAACCATATCCCTTACGCAGCCCTGACCTAACCCTAACCCTAACCCTAACCCTAAAACTAACTTGTTCCTAACAGGAACAAGTTTCCAAGGAAAGAACGTAAATGAAAAGCACGACTTTGTAAACTGAATCACATGGGTGTCACTCGCTCAATTAGGAATACAGGAAAACCGAAAAGTGTTATCTCGCACTGTACGGCACAGAAACAAGTTTCCATCGAAAGAACAGAAAGGCAAAGCACAACTTTGTAAACTAAATCACATACGTGTCGCCCGTTCAATTATTACAACAGGAAAACTGAAAAGTGATATATCACACTGTACAGCACAGAAACAAGTTTCAACCGAAGAACAGAAATAAAAAGCACTACTTTGTAAACTAAATCACATGTATGTCGCTCGCTCAATTAGGAATACAGGGAAACCGAAAAGTGTTATCTCGAACTGTATGGCACAGAAACAAATTTCCAAAGAAAGAACAGAAACGCAAAGCACAACTTTGTAAATTAAATGACATACGTGTCGCCTGTTCAATTATTATAACAGGAAAACTTAAAAGTGATATAACGCACTGTACAGCACAGGAACAAGTTTCAGTCGAAAGAACAGAAACGCAAAGCACAACTTTGTAAACTAATTCACATAAGTGTCGTCTGTTCAATTATTATAACAGGAAAACTGAAAAGTGATATAACGCACTGTACAGCACAGGAACAAGTTTCTTTCGAAAGAACAGAAACGCAAAGCACAACTTTTTAATCTAATTCACATACGTGTCGCCTGTTAAATTATTATAACAGGAAAACTGAAAAGTGATATAACGCACTGTACAGCACATGCACAAGTTTCCATCGAAAGAACAGAAACGCAAAGTACAACTTTGTAAACTAATTCACATACGTGTCGCCTGTGCAATTATTATAACAGGAAAACTGAAAAGTGATATATCACATTGTACAGCACAGGAACAAGTTTCAAATGAAAGAACAAATAATAAAATCACTAATTTGTAAACTAAATCACATGTGCGTCGCTTGCTCCATTAGGAATACAGAAAAACTGAAAAGTGATATATCTCACTGTACAGCACAAGAACAAGTTTCCAACAAAAGAACAGGAAAGCAAAGCACGACTTTGTAAACTAATTCACATATGTGTGGCCTGTTCAATTATTATAACAGGAAAACTGAAAAGTGATATAACACTAACCCTAACCCTAACCCCTAACCCTAACCCTAACCCTAACCCTAACCCCTTACCCTAACCCTAACCCTAACCGTAACCCTAACCATATCCCTTACCCAGTCCTAACCTAACCGTACCCCTAACCCTAACCCTAACCCTAACCCTAACCTTAACCCTAACTTGTTCCTAACAGGAACAAGTTTCCAAGGAAAGAACATAAATGAAAAGCACTGCTTTGTAAACTGAATCACATGTGTGTCACTCGCTCAATTAGGAATACAGGAAAACCGAAAAGTGTTATCTCGCACTGTACGGCACAGAAACAAGTTTCCATCGAAAGAACAGAAAGTCAAAGCACAACTTTGTAAACTAAATCACATACGTGTCGCCCATTCAATTATTACAACAGGAAAACTGAAAAGTGATATATCACACTGTACAGCACAGAAACTAGTTTCCAACCGAAGAACAGAAATCCAAAGCACTACTTTGTAAACTAAATCACATGTATGTCGCTTGCTCAATTAGGAATACAGGGAAACCGAAAAGTGTTATCTCGAACTGTATGGCACAGAAACAAATTTCCAAAGAAAGAACAGAAACGCAAAGCACAACTTTGTAAATTAAATGACATACGTGTCGCCTGTTCAATTATTATAACAGGAAAACTTAAAAGTGATATAACGCACTGTACAGCACAGGAACAAGTTTCCATCGAAAGAACAGAAACGCAAAGCACAACTTTGTAAACTAATTCACATACGTGTCGCCTGTTCAATTATTATAACAGGAACACTGAAAAGTGATATAACGCACTGTACAGCACAGGAACAAGTTTCCATCGAAAGAACAGAAACGCAAAGCACAACTTTGTAAACTAATTCACATATGTGTCGCCTGTTCAATTATTATAACAGGAAAACTGAAAAGTGATATAACGCACTGTACAGCACAGGAACAAGTTTCTTTCGAAAGAACAGAAACGCAAAGCACAACTTTTTAAACTAATTCACATAGGTGTCGCCTGTTAAATTATTATAACAGGAAAACTGAAAAGTGATATAACGCACTGTACAGCACAGAAACAAGTTTCCATCGAAAGAACAGAAACGCAAAGCACAACTTTGTAAACTAATTCACATATGTGTCGCCTGTTCAATTATTATAACAGGAAAACTGAAAAGTGATATAACGCACTGTACAGCACAGAAACAAGTTTCCATCGAAAGAACAGAAACGCAAAGTACAACTTTGTAAACTAATTCACATACGTGTCGTCTGTTCAATTATTATAACAGGAAAACTGAAAATTGATATATCACATTGTACAGCACAGGAACAAGTTTCAAATGAAAGAACAAATAATAAAATCACTAATTTGTAAACTAAATCACATGTGCGTCGCTCGCTCCATTAGGAATACAGGAAAATTGAAAAGTGATATATCTCACTGTACAGCACAAGAACAAGTTTCCAACGAAAGAACAGAAAAGCAAAGCACTACATTTAAACGGAATCACCTGTGTGTCGCTCGCTCAATTAGGAATACAGGAAAACTGAAAAGTGTTATCTCGCACTGTACGGCACAGAAACAAGATTCCATTGAAAGAATAGATACACAAAGCAAAACTTTGTAAACTAATTCACATATGTGTCGCCTGTTCAATTATTATAACAGGAAAACTGAAAAGTGATATAACACTAACCCTGACCCTAACCCTAACCCTAACCCCTAACCCTAACCCTAACACCTAACCCTAACCCTAACCCTAACCCTAACCCCTAACCCTAACCCTAACCCCTAACCCTAACCCCTAACCCTAACCCTAACGCTAACCGTAACCCTAACCATATCCCTTACGCAGCCCTGACCTAACCCTAACCCTAACCCTAACCCTAAAACTAACTTGTTCCTAACAGGAACAAGTTTCCAAGGAAAGAACGTAAATGAAAAGCACGACTTTGTAAACTGAATCACATGGGTGTCACTCGCTCAATTAGGAATACAGGAAAACCGAAAAGTGTTATCTCGCACTGTACGGCACAGAAACAAGTTTCCATCGAAAGAACAGAAAGGCAAAGCACAACTTTGTAAACTAAATCACATACGTGTCGCCCGTTCAATTATTACAACAGGAAAACTGAAAAGTGATATATCACACTGTACAGCACAGAAACAAGTTTCAACCGAAGAACAGAAATAAAAAGCACTACTTTGTAAACTAAATCACATGTATGTCGCTCGCTCAATTAGGAATACAGGGAAACCGAAAAGTGTTATCTCGAACTGTATGGCACAGAAACAAATTTCCAAAGAAAGAACAGAAACGCAAAGCACAACTTTGTAAATTAAATGACATACGTGTCGCCTGTTCAATTATTATAACAGGAAAACTTAAAAGTGATATAACGCACTGTACAGCACAGGAACAAGTTTCAGTCGAAAGAACAGAAACGCAAAGCACAACTTTGTAAACTAATTCACATAAGTGTCGTCTGTTCAATTATTATAACAGGAAAACTGAAAAGTGATATAACGCACTGTACAGCACAGGAACAAGTTTCTTTCGAAAGAACAGAAACGCAAAGCACAACTTTTTAATCTAATTCACATACGTGTCGCCTGTTAAATTATTATAACAGGAAAACTGAAAAGTGATATAACGCACTGTACAGCACATGCACAAGTTTCCATCGAAAGAACAGAAACGCAAAGTACAACTTTGTAAACTAATTCACATACGTGTCGCCTGTGCAATTATTATAACAGGAAAACTGAAAAGTGATATATCACATTGTACAGCACAGGAACAAGTTTCAAATGAAAGAACAAATAATAAAATCACTAATTTGTAAACTAAATCACATGTGCGTCGCTTGCTCCATTAGGAATACAGAAAAACTGAAAAGTGATATATCTCACTGTACAGCACAAGAACAAGTTTCCAACAAAAGAACAGGAAAGCAAAGCACGACTTTGTAAACTAATTCACATATGTGTGGCCTGTTCAATTATTATAACAGGAAAACTGAAAAGTGATATAACACTAACCCTAACCCTAACCCCTAACCCTAACCCTAACCCTAACCCTAACCCCTTACCCTAACCCTAACCCTAACCGTAACCCTAACCATATCCCTTACCCAGTCCTAACCTAACCGTACCCCTAACCCTAACCCTAACCCTAACCCTAACCTTAACCCTAACTTGTTCCTAACAGGAACAAGTTTCCAAGGAAAGAACATAAATGAAAAGCACTGCTTTGTAAACTGAATCACATGTGTGTCACTCGCTCAATTAGGAATACAGGAAAACCGAAAAGTGTTATCTCGCACTGTACGGCACAGAAACAAGTTTCCATCGAAAGAACAGAAACGCAAAGCACAACTTTGTAAACTAAATCACATACGTGTCGCCCGTTCAATTATTACAACAGGAAAACTGAAAAGTGATATATCACACTGTACAGCACAGAAACAAGTTTCCAACCGAAGAACAGAAATCCAAAGCACTACTTTGTAAACTAAATCACTTGTATGTCGCTCGCTCAATTAGGAATACAGGGAAACCGAAAAGTGTTATCTCGCACTGTATGGCACAGAAACAATTTTCCAAAGAAAGAACAGAAACGGAAAGCACAACTTTGTAAATTAAATGACATACGTGTCGCCTGTTCAATTATTATAACAGGAAAACTTAAAAGTGATATAACGCACTGTACAGCACAGGAACAAGTTTCCATCGAAAGAACAGAATCGCAAAGCACAACTTTGTAAACTAATTCACATACGTGTCGCCTGTTCAATTATTATAACAGGAAAACTGAAAAGTGATATAACGCACTGTACAGCACAGGAACAAGTTTCCATCGAAAGAACAGAATCGCAAAGCACAACTTTGTAAACTAATTCACATACGTGTCGCCTGTTCAATTATTATAACAGGAAAACTGAAAAGTGATATAACGCACTGTAGAGCACAGAAACAAGTTTCCATCGAAAGAACAGAAACGCAAAGCACACCTTTGTAAACTAATTCACATACGTGTCGCCTGTTCAATTATTATAACAGGAAAACTGAAAAGTGATATAACGCACTGTACAGCACAGGAACAAGTTTCCATCGAAAGAACAGAAACGCAAAGCACAACTTTGTAAACTAATTCACATACGTGTCGCCTATTCAATTATTATAACAGGAAAACTGAAAAGTGATATAACGCACTGTACAGCACAGGAACAAGTTTCCATCGAAAGAACAGAAACGCAAAGCACAACTTTGTAAACTAATTCACATACGTGTCGCCTGTTCAATTATTATAACAGGAAAACTGAAAATTGATATAACGCATTGTACAGCACAGAAACAAGTTTCCATCGAAAGAACAGAAACGCAAAGCACAATTTTGTAAATTAAATGACATATGTTTCGCCTGTTCAATTATTATAACAGGAAAACTGAAAAGTGATATATGACATTGTACAGCACAGGAACAAGTTTCAAATGAAAGAACAAAAAAGAAAATCATTAATTTGTAAACTAAATCACATGTGCGTTGCTCGCTCCATTAGGAATACAGGAAAACTGAAAAGTGATATATCTCACTGTACAGCACAAGAACAAGTTTCCAACGAAAGAACAGAAAAGCAAAGCACTACATTTAAACGGAATCACCTGTGTGTCGCTCGCTCAATTAGGAATACAGGGAAACCGAAAAGTGTTATCTCGCACTGTACGGCACAGAAACAAGATTCCATTGAAAGAATAGATACACAAAGCACAACTTTGTAAACTAATTCACATATGTGTCGCCTGTTCAATTATTATAACAGGAAAACTGAAAAGTGATATAACACTAACCCTAACACTAACCCTAAGCCCCTAACCCTAACCCTAACCCTAACCCCTAACCCTAACCCTAACACCTAACCCTAACCCTAACCCTAACCCTAACCCCTAACCCTAACCCTAACCCTAACCCTAACCCCTAACCCTAACCCTAACGCTAACCGTAAACCTAAACATATCCCTTACCCAGCCCTAACCTAACCCTAACCCTAACCCTAACCCTAAACCTAACTTGTTCCTAACAGGAACAAGTTTCCAAGGAAAGAACGTAAATGAAAAGCACGACTTTGTAAACTGAATCACATGTGTGTCACTCGCTCAATTAGGAATACAGGAAAACCGAAAAGTGTTATCTCACACTGTACGGCACAGAAACAAGTTTCCATCGAAAGAACAGAAAGGCAAAGCACAACTTTGTAAACTAAATCACATACGTGTCGCCCGTTCAATTATTACAACAGGAAAACTGAAAAGTGATATATCACATTGTACAGCACAGAAACAAGTTTCCAACCGAAGAACAGAAATCCAAAGCACTACTTTGTAAACTAAATCACATGTATGTCGCTCGCTCAATTAGGAATACAGGGAAACCGAAAAGTGTTATCTCGAACTGTATGGCACAGAAACAAATTTCCAAAGAAAGAACAGAAACGCAAAGCACAACTTTGTAAATTAAATGACATACGTGTCGCCTGTTCAATTATTATAACAGGAAAACTTAAAAGTGATATAACGCACTGTACATCACAGGAACAAGTTTCCATCGAAAGAACAGAAACGCAAAGCACAACTTTGTAAACTAATTTCACATACGTGTCGCCTTTTCAATTATTATAACAGGAACACTGAAAAGTGATATAACGCACTGTACAGCACAGGAACAAGTTTCCATCGAAAGAACAGAAACGCAAAGCACAACTTTGTAAACTAATTCACATACGTGTCGCCTGTTCAATTATTATAACAGGAAAACTGAAAAGTGATATAACGCACTGTACAGCACAGGAACAAGTTTCTTTCGAAAGAACAGAAAGGCAAAGCACAACTTTGTAAACTAATTCACATACGTGTCGCCTGTTAAATTATTATAACAGGAAAACTGAAAAGTGATAAAACGCACTGTACAGCACAGGAACAAGTTTCCATCGAAAGAACAGAAACGCAAAGCACAACTTTGTAAACTAATTCACATACGTGTCGCCTGTTCAATTATTATAACAGGAAAACTGAAAAGTGATATAACGCACTGTACAGCACAGAAACAAGTTTCCATCGAAAGAACAGAAACGCAAAGTACAACTTTGTAAACTAATTCACATACGTGTCGCCTGTTCAATTATTATAACAGGAAAACTGAAAATTGATATATCACATTGTACAGCACAGGAACAAGTTTCAAATGAAAGAACAAATAATAAAATCACTAATTTGTAAACTAAATCACATGTGCGTCGCTCGCTCCATTAGGAATACAGGAAAACTGAAAAGTGATATATCTCACTGTACAGCACAAGAACAAGTTTCCAACGAAAGAACAGAAAAGCAAAGCACTACATTTAAACGGAATCACCTGTGTGTTGCTCGCTCAATTAGGAATACAGGAAAACTGAAAAGTGTTATCTCGCACTGTACGGCACAGAAACAAGATTCCATTGAAAGAATAGATACACAAAGCAAAACTTTGTAAACTAATTCACATATGTGTCGCCTGTTCAATTATTATAACAGGAAAACTGAAAAGTGATATAACACTAACCCTGACCCTAACCCTAACCCTAAGCCCCTAACCCTAACCCTAACCCTAACCCCTAACCCTAACCCTAACACCTAACCCTAACCCTAACCCTAACCCCTAACCCTAACCCTAACCCTAACCCTAACCCCTAACCCTAACCCTAACCCTAAACTTAACCCCTAACCCTAACCCTAACGCTAACCGTAACCCTAACCATATCCCTTACCCAGCCCTAACCTAACCCTAACCCTATCCCTAACCCTAAAACTAACTTGTTCCTAACAGGAACAAGTTTCCAAGGAACGAACGTAAATGAAAAGCACGACTTTGTAAACTGAATCACATGTGTGTCACTCGCTCAATTAGGAATACAGGAAAACCGAAAAGTATTATCTCGCACTGTACGGCACAGAAACAAGTTTCCATCGAAAGAACAGAAAGGCAAAGCACAACTTTGTAAACTAAATTACATACGTGTCGCCCGTTCAATTATTACAACAGGAAAACTGAAAAGTGATATATCACACTGTACAGCACAGAAACAAGTTTCAACCGAAGAACAGAAATAAAAAGCACTACTTTGTAAACTAAATCACATGTATGTCGCTCGCTCAATTAGGAATACAGGGAAACCGAAAAGTGTTATCTCGAACTGTATGGCACAGAAACAAATTTCCAAAGAAAGAACAGAAACGCAAAGCACAACTTTGTAAATTAAATGACATACGTGTCGCCTGTTCAATTATTATAACAGGAAAACTTAAAAGTGATATAACGCACTGTATATCACAGGAACAAGTTTCCATCGAAAGAACAGAAACGCAAAGCACAACTTTGTAAACTAATTCACATACGTGTCGCCTGTTCAATTATTATAACAGGAACACTGAAAAGTGATATAACGCACTGTACAGCACAGGAACAAGTTTCCATCGAAAGAACAGAAACGCAAAGCACAACTTTGTAAACTAATTCACATACGTGTCGCCTGTTCAATTATTATAACAGGAAAACTTAAAAGTGATATAACGCACTGTACAGCACAGGAACAAGTTTCCATCGAAAGAACAGAAACGCAAAGCACAACTTTGTAAACTAATTCACATACGTGTCGCCTGTTCAATTATTATAACAGGAAAACTTAAAAGTGATATAACGCACTGTACAGCACAGGAACAAGTTTCCATCGAAAGAACAGAAACGCAAAGCACAACTTTGTAAACTAATTCACATACGTGTCGCCTGTTCAATTATTATAACAGGAACACTGAAAAGTGATATAACGCACTGTACAGCACAGTAACAAGTTTCCATCGAAAGAACAGAAACGCAAAGCACAACTTTGTAAACTAATTCACATACGTGTCGCCTGTTCAATTATTATAACAGGAAAACTGAAAAGTGATATAACGCACTGTACAGCACAGAAACAAGTTTCCATCGAAAGAACAGAAACGCAAAGTACAACTTTGTAAACTAATTCACATACGTGTCGTCTGTTCAATTATTATAACAGGAAAACTGAAAATTGATATATCACATTGTACAGCACAGGAACAAGTTTCAAATGAAAGAACAAATAATAAAATCACTAATTTGTAAACTAAATCACATGTGCGTCGCTCGCTCCATTAGGAATACAGGAAAACTGAAAAGTGATATATCTCACTGTACAGCACAAGAACAAGTTTCCAACGAAAGAACAGAAAAGCAAAGCACTACATTTAAACGGAATCACCTGTGTGTCGCTCGCTCAATTAGGAATACAGGAAAACTGAAAAGTGTTATCTCGCATTGTACGGCACAGAAACAAGATTCCATTGAAAGAATAGATACACAAAGCAAAACTTTGTAAACTAATTCACATATGTGTCGCCTGTTCAATTATTATAACAGGAAAACTGAAAAGTGATATAACACTAACCCTGACCCTAACCCTAACCCTAACCCCTAACCCTAACCCTAACCCTAACCCTAACCCCTAACCCTAACCCTAACCCTAACCCTAACCCCTAACCCTAACCCTAACGCTAACCGTAACCCTAACCATATCCCTTACCCAGCCCTAACCTAACCCTAACCCTAACCCTAACCCTAAAACTAACTTGTTCCTAACAGGAACAAGTTTCCAAGGAAAGAACGTAAATGAAAAGCACGACTTTGTAAACTGAATCACATGGGTGTCACTCGCTCAATTAGGAATACAGGAAAACCGAAAAGTGTTATCTCGCACTGTTCGGCACAGAAACAAGTTTCCATCGAAAGAACAGAAAGGCAAAGCACAACTTTGTAAACTAAATCACATACGTGTCGCCCGTTCAATTATTACAACAGGAAAACTGAAAAGTGATATATCACACTGTACAGCACAGAAACAAGTTTCCAACCGAAGAACAGAAATCCAAAGCACTACTTTGTAAACTAAATCACATGTATGTCGCTCGCTCAATTAGGAATACAGGGAAACCGAAAAGTGTTATTTCGAACTGTATGGCACAGAAACAAATTTCCAAAGAAAGAACAGAAACGCAAAGCACAACTTTGTAAATTAAATGACATACGTGTCGCCTGTTCAATTATTATAACAGGAAAACTTAAAAGTGATATAACGCACTGTACAGCACAGGAACAAGTTTCCATCGAAAGAACAGAAACGCAAAGCACAACTTTGTAAACTAATTCACATACGTGTCGCCTGTTCAATTATTATAACAGGAACACTGAAAAGTGATATAACGCACTGTACAGCACAGGAACAAGTTTCCATCGAAAGAACAGAAACGCAAAGCACAACTTTGTAAACTAATTCACATACGTGTCACCTGTTCAATTATTATAACGGGAAAACTGAAAAGTGATATAACGCACTGTACAGCACAGAAACAAGTTTCCATCGAAAGAACAGAAACGCAAAGTACAACTTTGTAAACTAATTCACATACGTGTCGCCTGTTCAATTATTATAACAGGAAAACTGAAAATTGAAATATCACATTGTACAGCACAGGAACAAGTTTCAAATGAAAGAACAAATAATAAAATCACTAATTTGTAAACTAAATCACATGTGCGTCGCTCGCTCCATTAGGAATACAGGAAAACTGAAAAGTGATATATCTCACTGTACAGCACAAGAACAAGTTTCCAACGAAAGAACAGAAAAGCAAAGCACTACATTTAAACGGAATCACCTGTGTGTCGCTCGCTCAATTAGGAATACAGGAAAACTGAAAAGTGTTATCTCGCACTGTACGGCACAGAAACAAGATTCCATTGAAAGAATAGATACACAAAGCAAAACTTTGTAAACTAATTCACATATGTGTCGCCTGTTCAATTATTATAACAGGAAAACTGAAAAGTGATATAACACTAACCCTGACCCTAACCCTAACCCTAAGCCCCTAACCCTAACCCTAACCCCTAACCCTAACCCTAACACCTAACCCTAACCCTAACCCTAACCCTAACCCCTAACCCTAACCCTAACCCTAACCCTAACCCCTAACCCTAACCCTAACCCTAACCCTAACCCCTAACCCTAACCCTAACGCTAACCGTAACCCTAACCATATCCCTTACCCAGCCCTAACCTAACCCTAACCCTAACCCTAACCCTAAAACTAACTTGTTCCTAACAGGAACAAGTTTCCAAGGAAAGAACGTAAATGAAAAGCACGACTTTGTAAACTGAATCACATGGGTGTCACTCGCTCAATTAGGAATACAGGAAAACCGAAAAGTGTTATCTCGCACTGTACGGCACAGAAACAAGTTTCCATCGAAAGAACAGAAAGTCAAAGCACAACTTTGTAAACTAAATCACATACGTGTCGCCCGTTCAATTATTACAACAGGAAAACTGAAAAGTGATATATCACACTGTACAGCACAGAAACTAGTTTCCAACCGAAGAACAGAAATCCAAAGCACTACTTTGTAAACTAAATCACATGTATGTCGCTTGCTCAATTAGGAATACAGGGAAACCGAAAAGTGTTATCTCGAACTGTATGGCACAGAAACAAATTTCCAAAGAAAGAACAGAAACGCAAAGCACAACTTTGTAAATTAAATGACATACGTGTCGCCTGTTCAATTATTATAACAGGAAAACTTAAAAGTGATATAACGCACTGTACAGCACAGGAACAAGTTTCCATCGAAAGAACAGAAACGCAAAGCACAACTTTGTAAACTAATTCACATACGTGTCGCCTGTTCAATTATTATAACAGGAACACTGAAAAGTGATATAACGCACTGTACAGCACAGGAACAAGTTTCCATCGAAAGAACAGAAACGCAAAGCACAACTTTGTAAACTAATTCACATATGTGTCGCCTGTTCAATTATTATAACAGGAAAACTGAAAAGTGATATAACGCACTGTACAGCACAGGAACAAGTTTCTTTCGAAAGAACAGAAACGCAAAGCACAACTTTTTAAACTAATTCACATAGGTGTCGCCTGTTAAATTATTATAACAGGAAAACTGAAAAGTGATATAACGCACTGTACAGCACAGAAACAAGTTTCCATCGAAAGAACAGAAACGCAAAGCACAACTTTGTAAACTAATTCACATATGTGTCGCCTGTTCAATTATTATAACAGGAAAACTGAAAAGTGATATAACGCACTGTACAGCACAGAAACAAGTTTCCATCGAAAGAACAGAAACGCAAAGTACAACTTTGTAAACTAATTCACATACGTGTCGTCTGTTCAATTATTATAACAGGAAAACTGAAAATTGATATATCACATTGTACAGCACAGGAACAAGTTTCAAATGAAAGAACAAATAATAAAATCACTAATTTGTAAACTAAATCACATGTGCGTTGCTCGCTCCATTAGGAATACAGGAAAACTGAAAAGTGATATATCTCACTGTACAGCACAAGAACAAGTTTCCAACGAAAGAACAGAAAAGCAAAGCACTACATTTAAACGGAATCACCTGTGTGTCGCTCGCTCAATTAGGAATACAGGAAAACTGAAAAGTGTTATCTCGCACTGTACGGCACAGAAACAAGATTCCATTGAAAGAATAGATACACAAAGCAAAACTTTGTAAACTAATTCACATATGTGTCGCCTGTTCAATTATTATAACAGGAAAACTGAAAAGTGATATAACACTAACCCTGACCCTAACCCTAACCCTAACCCCTAACCCTAACCCTAACACCTAACCCTAACCCTAACCCTAACCCTAACCCCTAACCCTAACCCTAACCCCTAACCCTAACCCCTAACCCTAACCCTAACGCTAACCGTAACCCTAACCATATCCCTTACGCAGCCCTGACCTAACCCTAACCCTAACCCTAACCCTAAAACTAACTTGTTCCTAACAGGAACAAGTTTCCAAGGAAAGAACGTAAATGAAAAGCACGACTTTGTAAACTGAATCACATGGGTGTCACTCGCTCAATTAGGAATACAGGAAAACCGAAAAGTGTTATCTCGCACTGTACGGCACAGAAACAAGTTTCCATCGAAAGAACAGAAAGGCAAAGCACAACTTTGTAAACTAAATCACATACGTGTCGCCCGTTCAATTATTACAACAGGAAAACTGAAAAGTGATATATCACACTGTACAGCACAGAAACAAGTTTCCAACCGAAGAACAGAAATCCAAAGCACTACTTTGTAAACTAAATCACATGTATGTCGCTCGCTCAATTAGGAATACAGGGAAACCGAAAAGTGTTATCTCGAACTGTATGGCACAGAAACAAATTTCCAAAGAAAGAACAGAAACGCAAGGCACAACTTTGTAAATTAAATGACATACGTGTCGCCTGTTCAATTATTATAACAGGAAAACTTAAAAGTGATATAACGCACTGTACAGCACAGGAACAAGTTTCCATCGAAAGAACAGAAACGCAAAGCACAACTTTGTAAACTAATTCACATACGTGTCGCCTGTTCAATTATTATAACAGGAACACTGAAAAGTGATATAACGCACTGTACAGCACAGGAACAAGTTTCCATCGAAAGAACAGAAACGCAAAGCACAACTTTGTAAACTAATTCACATACGTGTCGCCTGTTCAATTATTATAACAGGAACACTGAAAAGTGATATAACGCACTGTACATCACAGGAACAAGTTTCCATCGAAAGAACAGAAACGCAAAGTACAACTTTGTAAACTAATTCACATACGTGTCGCCTGTTCAATTATTATAACAGGAAAACTGAAAAGTGATATAACACTAACCCTGACCCTAACCCTAACCCTAACCCCTAACCCTAACCCTAACACATAACCCTAACACTAACCCTAACCCTAACCCCTAACCCTAACCCTAACCCTAACCCTAACCCCTAACCCTAACCCTAACCCTAACCCTAACCCTAACCCCTAACCCTAACCCTAACGCTAACCGTAACCCTAACCATATCCCTTACCCAGCCCTAACCTAACCCTAACCCTAACCCTAACCCTAAAACTAACTTGTTCCTAACAGGAACAAGTTTCCAAGGAAAGAACGTAAATGAAAAGCACGACTTTGTAAACTGAATCACATGGGTGTCACTCGCTCAATTAGGAATACAGGAAAACCGAAAAGTGTTATCTCGCACTGTACGGCACAGAAACAAGTTTCCATCGAAAGAACAGAAAGGCAAAGCACAACTTTGTAAACTAAATCACATACGTGTCGCCCGTTCAATTATTACAACAGGAAAACTGAAAAGTGATATATCACACTGTACAGCACAGAAACAAGTTTCCAACCGAAGAACAGAAATCCAAAGCACTACTTTGTAAACTAAATCACATGTATGTCGCTCGCTCAATTAGGAATACAGGGAAACCGAAAAGTGTTATCTCGAACTGTATGGCACAGAAACAAATTTCCAAAGAAAGAAAAGAAACGCAAAGTACAACTTTGTAAATTAAATGACATACGTGTCGCCTGTTCAATTATTATAACAGGAAAACTTAAAAGTGATATAACGCACTGTACAGCACAGGAACAAGTTTCCATCGAAAGAACAGAAACGCAAAGCACAACTTTGTAAACTAATTCACATACGTGTCGCCTGTTCAATTATTATAACAGGAACACTGAAAAGTGATATAACGCACTGTACAGCACAGGAACAAGTTTCCATCGAAAGAACAGAAACGCAAAGCACAACTTTGTAAACTAATTCACATACGTGTCACCTGTTCAATTATTATAACGGGAAAACTGAAAAGTGATATAACGCACTGTACAGCACAGAAACAAGTTTCCATCGAAAGAACAGAAACGCAAAGTACAACTTCGTAAACTAATTCACATACGTGTCGCCTGTTCAATTATTATAACAGGAAAACTGAAAATTGATATATCACATTGTACAGCACAGGAACAAGTTTCAAATGAAAGAACAAATAATAAAATCACTAATTTGTAAACTAAATCACATGTGCGTCGCTCGCTCCATTAGGAATACAGGAAAACTGAAAAGTGATATATCTCACTGTACAGCACAAGAACAAGTTTCCAACGAAAGAACAGAAAAGCAAAGCACTACATTTAAACGGAATCACCTGTGTGTCGCTCGCTCAATTAGGAATACAGGAAAACTGAAAAGTGTTATCTCGCACTGTTACGGCACAGAAACAAGATTCCATTGAAAGAATAGATACACAAAGCAAAACTTTGTAAACTAATTCACATATGTGTCGCCTGTTCAATTATTATAACAGGAAAACTGAAAAGTGATATAACACTAACCCTGACCCTAACCCTAACCCTAAGCCCCTAACCCTAACCCTAACCCTAACCCCTAACCCTAACCCTAACACCTAACCCTAACCCTAACCCTAACCCCTAACCCTAACCCTAACCCTAACCCTAACCCCTAACCCTAACCCTAACCCTAACCCTAACCCCTAACCCTAACCCTAACGCTAACCGTAACCCTAACCATATCCCTTACCCAGCCCTAACCTAACCCTAACCCTAACCCTAACCCTAAAACTAACTTGTTCCTAACAGGAACAAGTTTCCAAGGAAAGAACGTAAAAGAAAAGCACGACTTTGTAAACTGAATCACATGTATGTCGCTCGCTCAATTAGGAATACAGGGAAACCGAAAAGTGTTATCTCGAACTGTATGGCACAGAAACAAATTTCCAAAGAAAGAACAGAAACGCAAAGCACAACTTTGTAAATTAAATGACATACATGTCGCCTGATCAATTATTATAACAGGAAAACTTAAAAGTGATATAACGCACTGTACATCACAGGAACAAGTTTCCATCGAAAGAACAGAAACGCAAAGCACAACTTTGTAAACTAATTCACATACGTGTCGCCTGTTCAATTATTATAACAGGAACACTGAAAAGTGATATAACGCACTGTACAGCACAGGAACAAGTTTCCATCGAAAGAACAGAAACGCAAAGCACAACTTTGTAAACTAATTCACATACGTGTCGCCTGTTCAATTATTATAACAGGAAAACTGAAAAGTGATATAACGCACTGTACAGCACAGGAACAAGTTTCTTTCGAAAGAACAGAAACGCAAAGCACAACTTTTTAAACTAATTCACATAGGTGTCGCCTGTTAAATTATTATAACAGGAAAACTGAAAAGTGATATAACGCACTGTACAGCACAGAAACAAGTTTCCATCGAAAGAACAGAAACGCAAAGCACAACTTTGTAAACTAATTCACATATGTGTCGCCTGTTCAATTATTATAACAGGAAAACTGAAAAGTGATATAACGCACTGTACAGCACAGAAACAAGTTTCCATCGAAAGAACAGAAACGCAAAGTACAACTTTGTAAACTAATTCACATACGTGTCGTCTGTTCAATTATTATAACAGGAAAACTGAAAATTGATATATCACATTGTACAGCACAGGAACAAGTTTCAAATGAAAGAACAAATAATAAAATCACTAATTTCTAAACTAAATCACATGTGCGTCGCTCGCTCCATTAGGAATACAGGAAAACTGAAAAGTGATATATCTCACTGTACAGCACAAGAACAAGTTTCCAACGAAAGAACAGAAAAGCTAAGCACTACATTTAAACGGAATCACCTGTGTGTCGCTCGCTCAATTAGGAATACAGGAAAACTGAAAAGTGTTATCTTGCACTGTACGGCACAGAAACAAGATTCCATTGAAAGAATAGATACACAAAGCAAAACTTTGTAAACTAATTCACATATGTGTCGCCTGTTCAATTATTATAACAGGAAAACTGAAAAGTGATATAACACTAACCCTGACCCTAACCCTAACCCTAACCCCTAACCCTAACCCTAACACCTAACCCTAACCCTAACCCTAACCCTAACCCCTAACCCTAACCCTAACCCTAACCCCTAACCCTAACCCTAACGCTAACCGTAACCCTAACCATATACCTTACCCAGCCCTAACCTAACCTTAACCCTAACCCTAACCCTAAAACTAACTTGTTCCTAACAGGAACAAGTTTCCAAGGAAAGAACGTAAATGAAAAGCACGACTTTGTAAACTGAATCACATGGGTGTCACTCGCTCAATTAGGAATACAGGAAAACCGAAAAGTGTTATCTCGCACTGTACGGCACAGAAACAAGTTTCCATCGAAAGAACAGAAAGGCAAAGCACAACTTTGTAAACTAAATCACATACGTGTCGCCCGTTCAATTATTACAACAGGAAAACTGAAAAGTGATATATCACACTGTACAGCACAGAAACAAGTTTCCAACCGAAGAACAGAAATCCAAAGCACTACTTTGTAAACTAAATCACATGTATGTCGCTCGCTCAATTAGGAATACAGGGAAACCGAAAAGTGTTATCTCGAACTGTATGGCACAGAAACAAATTTCCAAAGAAAGAACAGAAACGCAAAGCACAACTTTGTAAATTAAATGACATACGTGTCGCCTGTTCAATTATTATAACAGGAACACTGAAAAGTGATATAACGCACTGTACAGCACAGGAACAAGTTTCCATCGAAAGAACAGAAACGCAAAGCACAACTTTGTAAACTAATTCACATACGTGTCACCTGTTCAATTATTATAACGGGAAAACTGAAAAGTGATATAACGCACTGTACAGCACAGGAACAAGTTTCCATCGAAAGAACAGAAACGCAAAGCACAACTTTGTAAACTAATTCACATACGTGTCGCCTGTTCAATTATTATAACAGGAACACTGAAAAGTGATATAACGCACTGTACAGCACAGGAACAAGTTTCCATCGAAAGAACAGAAACGCAAAGCACAACTTTGTAAACTAATTCACATACGTGTCGCCTGTTCAATTATTATAACAGGAACACTGAAAAGTGATATAACGCACTGTACATCACAGGAACAAGTTTCCATCGAAAGAACAGAAACGCAAAGTACAACTTTGTAAACTAATTCACATACGTGTCGCCTGTTCAATTATTATAACAGGAAAACTGAAAATTGATATATCACATTTTACAGCACAGGAACAAGTTTCAAATGAAAGAACAAATAATAAAATCACTAATTTGTAAACTAAATCACATGTGCGTCGCTCGCTCCATTAGGAATACAGGAAAACTGAAAAGTGATATATCTCACTGTACAGCACAAGAACAAGTTTCCAACGAAAGAACAGAAAAGCAAAGCTCTACATTTAAACGGAATCACCTGTGTGTCGCTCGCTCAATTAGGAATACAGGAAAACTGAAAAGTGTTATCTCGCACTGTACGGCACAGAAACAAGATTCCATTGAAAGAATAGATACACAAAGCAAAACTTTGTAAACTAATTCACATATGTGTCGCCTGTTCAATTATTATAACAGGAAAACTGAAAAGTGATATAACACTAACCCTGACCCTAACCCTAACCCTAACCCCTAACCCTAACCCTAACACATAACCCTAACCCTAACCCTAACCCTAACCCCTAACCCTAACCCTAACCCTAACCCTAACCCCTAACCCTAACCCTAACCCTAACCCTAACCCCTAACCCTAACCCTAACGCTAACCGTAACCCTAACCATATCCCTTACCCAGCCCTAACCTAACCCTAACCCTAACCCTAACCCTAAAACTAACTTGTTCCTAACAGGAACAAGTTTCCAAAGAAAGAACGTAAATGAAAAGCACGACTTTGTAAACTGAATCACATGGGTGTCACTCGCTGAATTAGGAATACAGGAAAACCGAAAAGTGTTATCTCGCACTGTACGGCACAGAAACAAGTTTCCATCGAAAGAACAGAAAGGCAAAGCACAACTTTATAAACTAAATCACATACGTGTCGCCCGTTCAATTATTACAACAGGAAAACTGAAAAGTGATATATCACACTGTACAGCACAGAAACAAGTTTCCAACCGAAGAACAGAAATCCAAAGCAGTACTTTGTAAACTAAATCACATGTATGTCGCTCGCTCAATTAGGAATACAGGGAAACCGAAAAGTGTTATCTCGAACTGTATGGCACAGAAACAAATTTCCAAAGAAAGAACAGAAACGCAAAGCACAACTTTGTAAATTAAATGACATACGTGTCGCCTGTTCAATTATTATAACAGGAAAACTTAAAAGTGATATAACGCACTGTACAGCACAGGAACAAGTTTCCATCGAAAGAACAGAAACGCAAAGCACAACTTTGTAAACTAATTCACATACGTGTCGCCAGTTCAATTATTATAACAGGAACACTGAAAAGTGATATAACGCACTGTACAGCACAGGAACAAGTTTCCATCGAAAGAACAGAAACGCAAAGCACAACTTTGTAAACTAATTCACATACGTGTCGCCTGTTCAAATATTATAACAGGAAAACTGAAAAGTGATATAACGCACTGTACAGCACAGAAACAAGTTTCCATCGAAAGAACAGAAACGCAAAGTACAACTTTGTAAACTAATTCACATACGTGTCGCCTGTTCAATTATTATAACAGGAAAACTGAAAATTGATATATCACATTTTACAGCACAGGAACAAGTTTCAAATGAAAGAACAAATAATAAAATCACTAATTTGTAAATTAAATCACATGTGCGTCGCTCGCTCCATTAGGAATACAGGAAAACTGAAAAGTGATATATCTCACTGTACAGCACAAGAACAAGTTTCCAACGAAAGAACAGAAAAGCAAAGCACTACATTAAAACGGAATCACCTGTGTGTCGCTCGCTCAATTAGGAATACAGGAAAACTGAAAAGTGTTATCTCGCACTGTACGGCACAGAAACAAGATTCCATTGAAAGAATAGATACACAAAGCAAAACTTTGTAAACTAATTCACATATGTGTCGCCTGTTCAATTATTATAACAGGAAAACTGAAAAGTGATATAACACTAACCCTGACCCTAACCCTAACCCTCAGCCCCTAACCCTAACCCTAACCCTAACCCCTAACCCTAACCCTAACACCTAACCCTAACCCTAACCCTAACCCCTAACCCTAACCCTAACCCTAACCCTAACCCCTAACCCTAACCCTAACCCTAACCCTAACCCCTAACCCTAACCCTAACGCTAACCGTAACCCTAACCATATCCCTTACCCAGCCCTAACCTAACCCTAACCCTAACCCTAACCCTAAAACTAACTTGTTCCTAACAGGAACAAGTTTCCAAGGAAAGAACGTAAATGAAAAGCACGACTTTGTAAACTGAATCACATGTGTGTCACTCGCTCAATTAGGAATACAGGAAAACCGAAAAGTGTTATCTCGCACTGTACGGCACAGAAACAAGTTTCCATCGAAAGAACAGAAAGGCAAAGCACAACTTTGTAAACTAAATCACATACGTGTCGCCCGTTCAATTATTACAACAGGAAAACTGAAAAGTGATATATCACACTGTACAGCACAGAAACAAGTTTCAACCGAAGAACAGAAATAAAAAGCACTACTTTGTAAACTAAATCACATGTATGTCGCTCGCTCAATTAGGAATACAGGGAAACCGAAAAGTGTTATCTCGAACTGTATGGCACAGAAACAAATTTCCAAAGAAAGAACAGAAACGCAAAGCACAACTTTGTAAATTAAATGACATACATGTCACCTGATCAATTATTATAACAGGAAAACTTAAAAGTGATATAACGCACTGTACATCACAGGAACAAGTTTCCATCGAAAGAACAGAAACGCAAAGCACAACTTTGTAAACTAATTCACATACGTGTCGCCTGTTCAATTATTATAACAGGAACACTGAAAAGTGATATAACGCACTGTACAGCACAGGAACAAGTTTCCATCGAAAGAACAGAAACACAAAGCACAACTTTGTAAACTAATTCACATACGTGTCGCCTGTTCAATTAGTATAACAGGAAAACTGAAAAGTGATATAACGCACTGTACAGCACAGGAACAAGTTTCTTTCGAAAGAACAGAAACGCAAAGCACAACTTTTTAAACTAATTCACATAGGTGTCGCCTGTTAAATTATTATAACAGGAAAACTGAAAAGTGATATAACGCACTGTACAGCACAGAAACAAGTTTCCATCGAAAGAACAGGAACGCAAAGCACAACTTTGTAAACTAATTCACATATGTGTCGCCTGTTCAATTATTATAACAGGAAAACTGAAAAGTGATATAACGCACTGTACAGCACAGAAACAAGTTTCCATCGAAAATACAGAAACGCAAAGTACAACTTTGTAAACTAATTCACATACGTGTCGTCTGTTCAATTATTATAACAGGAAAACTGAAAATTGATATATCACATTGTACAGCACAGGAACAAGTTTCAAATGAAAGAACAAATAATAAAATCACTAATTTGTAAACTAAATCACATGTGCGTCGCTCGCTCCATTAGGAATACAGGAAAACTGAAAAGTGATATATCTCACTGTACAGCACAAGAACAAGTTTCCAACGAAAGAACAGAAAAGCAAAGCACTACATTTAAACAGAATCACCTGTGTGTCGCTCGCTCAATTAGGAATACAGGAAAACTGAAAAGTGTTATCTCGCACTGTACGGCACAGAAACAAGATTCCATTGAAAGAATAGATACACCAAGCAAAACTTTGTAAACTAATTCACATATGTGTCGCCTGTTCAATTATTATAACAGGAAAACTGAAAAGTGATATAACACTAACCCTGACCCTAACCCTAACCCTAACCCCTAACCCTAACCCTTACACCTAACCCTAACCCTAACCCTAACCCTAACCCCTAACCCTAACCCTAACCCTAACCCCTAACCCTAACCCTAACCCTAACCCCTAACCCTAACCCTAACGCTAACCGTAACCCTAACCATATCCCTTACCCAGCCCTAACCTAACCCTAACCCTAACCCTAACCCTAAAACTAACTTGTTCCTAACAGGAACAAGTTTCCAAGGAAAGAACGTAAATGAAAAGCACGACTTTGTAAACTGAATCACATGGGTGTCACTCGCTCAATTAGGAATACAGGAAAACCGAAAAGTGTTATCTCGCACTGTACGGCACAGAAACAAGTTTCCATCGAAAGAACAGAAAGGCAAAGCACAACTTTGTAAACTAAATCACATACGTGTCGCCCGTTCAATTATTACAACAGGAAAACTGAAAAGTGATATATCACACTGTACAGCACAGAAACAAGTTTCCAACCGAAGAACAGAAATCCAAAGCACTACTTTGTAAACTAAATCACATGTATGTCGCTCGCTCAATTAGGAATACAGGGAAACCGAAAAGTGTTATCTCGAACTGTATGGCACAGAAACAAATTTCCAAAGAAAGAACAGAAACGCAAAGCACAACTTTGTAAATTAAATGACATACGTGTCGCCTTTTCAATTATTATAACAGGAAAACTTAAAAGTGATATAACGCACTGTACAGCACAGGAACAAGTTTCCATCGAAAGAACAGAAACGCAAAGCACAACTTTGTAAACTAATTCACATACGTGTCGCCTGTTCAAATATTATAACAGGAACACTGAAAAGTGATATAACGCACTGTACAGCACAGGAACAAGTTTCCATCGAAAGAACAGAAACGCAAAGCACAACTTTGTAAACTAATTCACATACGTGTCGCCTGTTCAATTATTATAACAGGAACACTGAAAAGTGATATAACGCACTGTACATCACAGGAACAAGTTTCCATCGAAAGAACAGAAACGCAAAGTACAACTTTGTAAACTAATTCACATACGTGTCGCCTGTTCAATTATTATAACAGGAAAACTGAAAATTGATATATCACATTTTACAGCACAGGAACAAGTTTCAAATGAAAGAACAAATAATAAAATCACTAATTTGTAAACTAAATCACATGTGCGTCGCTCGCTCCATTAGGAATACAGGAAAACTGAAAAGTGATATATCTCACTGTACAGCACAAGAACAAGTTTCCAACGAAAGAACAGAAAAGCAAAGCACTACATTTAAACGGAATCACCTGTGTGTCGCTCGCTCAATTAGGAATACAGGAAAACTGAAAAGTGTTATCTCGCACTGTACGGCACAGAAACAAGATTCCATTGAAAGAATAGATACACAAAGCAAAACTTTGTAAACTAATTCACATATGTGTCGCCTGTTCAATTATTATAACAGGAAAACTGAAAAGTGATATAACACTAACCCTGACCCTAACCCTAACCCTAACCCCTAACCCAAACCCTAACACATAACCCTAACCCTACCCCTAACCCTAACCCCTAACCCTAACCCTAACCCTAACCCTAACCCCTAACCCTAACCCTAACCCTAACCCTAACCCCTAACCCTAACCCTAACGCTAACCGTAACCCTAACCATATCCCTTACCCAGCCCTAACCTAACCCTAACCCTAACCCTAACCCTAAAACTAACTTGTTCCTAACAGGAACAAGTTTCCAAGGAAAGAACGTAAATGAAAAGCACGACTTTGTAAACTGAATCACATGGGTGTCACTCGCTGAATTAGGAATACAGGAAAACCGAAAAGTGTTATCTCGCACTGTACGGCACAGAAACAAGTTTCCATCGAAAGAACAGAAAGGCAAAGCACAACTTTGTAAACTAAATCACATACGTGTCGCCCGTTCAATTATTACAACAGGAAAACTGAAAAGTGATATATCACACTGTACAGCACAGAAACAAGTTTCAACCGAAGAACAGAAATAAAAAGCACTACTTTGTAAACTAAATCACATGTATGTCGCTCGCTCAATTAGGAATACAGGGAAACCGAAAAGTGTTATCTCGAACTGTATGGCACAGAAACAAATTTCCAAAGAAAGAACAGAAACGCAAAGCACAACTTTGTAAATTAAATGACATACATGTCGCCTGATCAATTATTATAACAGGAAAACTTAAAAGTGATATAACGCACTGTACATCACAGGAACAAGTTTCCATCGAAAGAACAGAAACGCAAAGCACAACTTTGTAAACTAATTCACATACGTGTCGCCTGTTCAATTATTATAACAGGAACACTGAAAAGTGATATAACGCACTGTACAGCACAGGAACAAGTTTCCATCGAAAGAACAGAAACGCAAAGCACAACTTTGTAAACTAATTCACATACGTGTCGCCTGTTCAATTAGTATAACAGGAAAACTGAAAAGTGATATAACGCACTGTACAGCACAGGAACAAGTTTCTTTCGAAAGAACAGAAACGCAAAGCACAACTTTTTAAACTAATTCACATAGGTGTCGCCTGTTAAATTATTATAACAGGAAAACTGAAAAGTGATATAACGCACTGTACAGCACAGAAACAAGTTTCCATCGAAAGAACAGAAACGCAAAGCACAACTTTGTAAACTAATTCACATATGTGTCGCCTGTTCATTTATTATAACAGGAAAACTGAAAAGTGATATAACGCACTGTACAGCACAGAAACAAGTTTCCATCGAAAATACAGAAACGCAAAGTACAACTTTGTAAACTAATTCACATACGTGTCGTCTGTTCAATTATTATAACAGGAAAACTGAAAATTGATATATCACATTGTACAGCACAGGAACAAGTTTCAAATGAAAGAACAAATAATAAAATCACTAATTTGTAAACTAAATCACATGTGCGTCGCTCGCTCCATTAGGAATACAGGAAAACTGAAAAGTGATATATCTCACTGTACAGCACAAGAACAAGTTTCCAACGAAAGAACAGAAAAGCAAAGCACTACATTTAAACGGAATCACCTGTGTGTCGCTCGCTCAATTAGGAATACAGGAAAACTGAAAAGTGTTATCTCGCACTGTACGGCACAGAAACAAGATTCCATTGAAAGAATAGATACACCAAGCAAAACTTTGTAAACTAATTCACATATGTGTCGCCTGTTCAATTATTATAACAGGAAAAATGAAAAGTGATATAACACTAACCCTGACCCTAACCCTAACCCTAACCCCTAACCCTAACCCTAACACCTAACCCTAACCCTAACCCTAACCCTAACCCCTAACCCTAACCCTAACCCTAACCCCTAACCCTAACCCTAACCCTAACCCCTAACCCTAACCCTAACGCTAACCGTAACCCTAACCATATCCCTTACCCAGCCCTAACCTAACCCTAACCCTAACCCTAACCCTAAAACTAACTTGTTCCTAACAGGAACAAGTTTCCAAGGAAAGAACGTAAATGAAAAGCACGACTTTGTAAACTGAATCACATGGGTGTCACTCGCTCAATTAGGAATACAGGAAAACCGAAAAGTGTTATCTCGCACTGTACGGCACAGAAACAAGTTTCCATCGAAAGAACAGAAAGGCAAAGCACAACTTTGTAAAATAAATCACATACGTGTCGCCCGTTCAATTATTACAACAGGAAAACTGAAAAGTGATATATCACACTGTACAGCACAGAAACAAGTTTCCAACCGAAGAACAGAAATCCAAAGCACTACTTTGTAAACTAAATCACATGTATGTCGCTCGCTCAATTAGGAATACAGGGAAACCGAAAAGTGTTATCTCGAACTGTATGGCACAGAAACAAATTTCCAAAGAAAGAACAGAAACGCAAAGCACAACTTTGTAAATTAAATGACATACGTGTCGCCTGTTCAATTATTATAACAGGAAAACTTAAAAGTGATATAACGCACTGTACAGCACAGGAACAAGTTTCCATCGAAAGAACAGAAACGCAAAGCACAACTTTGTAAACTAATTCACATACGTGTCGCCTGTTCAATTATTATAACAGGAACACTGAAAAGTGATATAACGCACTGTACAGCACAGGAACAAGTTTCCATCGAAAGAACAGAAACGCAAAGCACAACTTTGTAAACTAATTCACATACGTGTCGCCTGTTCAATTAGTATAACAGGAAAACTGAAAAGTGATATAACGCACTGTACAGCACAGGAACAAGTTTCTTTCGAAAGAACAGAAACGCAAAGCACAACTTTTTAAACTAATTCACATAGGTGTCGCCTGTTAAATTATTATAACAGGAAAACTGAAAAGTGATATAACGCACTGTACAGCACAGAAACAAGTTTCCATCGAAAGAACAGAAACGCAAAGCACAACTTTGTAAACTAATTCACATATGTGTCGCCTGTTCAATTATTATAACAGGAAAACTGAAAAGTGATATAACACTAACCCTGACCCTAACCCTAACCCTAACCCCTAACCCTAACCCTAACACCTAACCCTAACCCTAACCCTAACCCTAACCCCTAACCCTAACCCTAACCCTAACCCCTAACCCTAACCCTAACCCTAACCCCTAACCCTAACCCTAACGCTAACCGTAACCCTAACCATATCCCTTACCCAGCCCTAACCTAACCCTAACCCTAACCCTAACCCTAAAACTAACTTGTTCCTAACAGGAACAAGTTTCCAAGGAAAGAACGTAAATGAAAAGCACGACTTTGTAAACTGAATCACATGGGTGTCACTCGCTCAATTAGGAATACAGGAAAACCGAAAAGTGTTATCTCGCACTGTACGGCACAGAAACAAGTTTCCATCGAAAGAACAGAAAGGCAAAGCACAACTTTGTAAACTAAATCACATACGTGTCGCCCGTTCAATTATTACAACAGGAAAACTGAAAAGTGATATATCACACTGTACAGCACAGAAACAAGTTTCCAACCGAAGAACAGAAATCCAAAGCACTACTTTGTAAACTAAATCACATGTATGTCGCTCGCTCAATTAGGAATACAGGGAAACCGAAAAGTGTTATCTCGAACTGTATGGCACAGAAACAAATTTCCAAAGAAAGAACAGAAACGCAAAGCACAACTTTGTAAATTAAATGACATACGTGTCGCCTGTTCAGTTATTATAACAGGAAAACTTAAAAGTGATATAACGCACTGTACAGCACAGGAACAAGTTTCCATCGAAAGAACAGAAACGCAAAGCACAACTTTGTAAACTAATTCACATACGTGTCGCCTGTTCAATTATTATAACAGGAACACTGAAAAGTGATATAACGCACTGTACAGCACAGGAACAAGTTTCCATCGAAAGAACAGAAACGCAAAGTACAACTTTGTAAACTAATTCACATACGTGTCGCCTGTTCAATTATTATAACAGGAAAACTGAAAATTGATATATCACATTTTACAGCACAGGAACAAGTTTCAAATGAAAGAACAAATAATAAAATCACTAATTTGTAAACTAAATCACATGTGCGTCGCTCGCTCCATTAGGAATACAGGAAAACTGAAAAGTGATATATCTCACTGTACAGCACAAGAACAAGTTTCCAACGAAAGAACAGAAAAGCAAAGCACTACATTTAAACGGAATCACCTGTGTGTCGCTCGCTCAATTAGGAATACAGGAAAACTGAAAAGTGTTATCTCGCACTGTACGGCACAGAAACAAGATTCGATTGAAAGAATAGATACACAAAGCAAAACTTTGTAAACTAATTCACATATGTGTCGCCTGTTCAATTATTATAACAGGAAAACTGAAAAGTGATATAACACTAACCCTGACCCTAACCCTAACCCTAACCCCTAACCCTAACCCTAACACATAACCCTAACCCTAACCCTAACCCTAACCCCTAACCCTAACCCTAACCCTAACCCTAACCCCTAACCCTAACCCTAACCCTAACCCTAACCCCTAACCCTAACCCTAACGCTAACCGTAACCCTAACCATATCCCTTACCCAGCCCTAACCTAACCCTAACCCTAACCCTAACCCTAAAACTAACTTGTTCCTAACAGGAACAAGTTTCCAAGGAAAGAACGTAAATGAAAAGCACGACTTTGTAAACTGAATCACATGGGTGTCACTCGCTCAATTAGGAATACAGGAAAACCGAAAAGTGTTATCTCGCACTGTACGGCACAGAAACAAGTTTCCATCGAAAGAACAGAAAGGCAAAGCACAACTTTGTAAACTAAATCACATACGTGTCGCCCGTTCAATTATTACAACAGGAAAACTGAAAAGTGATATATCACACTGTACAGCACAGAAACAAGTTTCCAACCGAAGAACAGAAATCCAAAGCACTACTTTGTAAACTAAATCACATGTATGTCGCTCGCTCAATTAGGAATACAGGGAAACCGAAAAGTGTTATCTCGAACTGTATGGCACAGAAACAAATTTCCAAAGAAAGAACAGAAACGCAAAGCACAACTTTGTAAATTAAATGACATACGTGTCGCCTGTTCAATTATTATAACAGGAAAACTTAAAAGTGATATAACGCACTGTACAGCACAGGAACAAGTTTCCATCGAAAGAACAGAAACGCAAAGCACAACTTTGTAAACTAATTCACATACGTGTCGCCTGTTCAATTATTATAACAGGAACACTGAAAAGTGATATAACGCACTGTACAGCACAGGAACAAGTTTCCATCGAAAGAACAGAAACGCAAAGCACAACTTTGTAAACTAATTCACATACGTGTCGCCTGTTCAATTATTATAACAGGAAAACTGAAAAGTGATATAACGCACTGTACAGCACAGAAACAAGTTTCCATCGAAAGAACAGAAACGCAAAGTACAACTTTGTAAACTAATTCACATACGTGTTGCCTGTTCAATTATTATAACAGGAAAACTGAAAATTGATATATCACATTTTACAGCACAGGAACAAGTTTCAAATGAAAGAACAAATAATAAAATCACTATTTTGTAAACTAAATCACATGTGCGTCGCTCGCTCCATTAGGAATACAGGAAAACTGAAAAGTGATATATCTCACTGTACAGCACAAGAACAAGTTTCCAACGAAAGAACAGAAAAGCAAAGCACTACATTTAAACGGAATCACCTGTGTGTCGCTCGCTCAATTAGGAATACAGGAAAACTGAAAAGTGTTATCTCGCACTGTACGGCACAGAAACAAGATTCCATTGAAAGAATAGATACACAAAGCAAAACTTTGTAAACTAATTCACATATGTGTCGCCTGTTCAATTATTATAACAGGAAAACTGAAAAGTGATATAACACTAACCCTGACCCTAACCCTAACCCTAAGCCCCTAACCCTAACCCTAACCCTAACCCCTAACCCTAACCCTAAAACCTAACCCTAACCCTAACCCTAACCCCTAACCCTAACCCTAACCCTAACCCTAACCCTAACCCTAACCCCTAACCCTAACCCTAACGCTAACCGTAACCCTAACCATATCCCTTACCCAGCCCTAACCTAACCCTAACCCTAACCCTAACCCTAAAACTAACTTGTTCCTAACAGGAACAAGTTTCCAAGGAAAGAACGTAAATGAAAAGCACGACTTTGTAAACTGAATCACATGTGTGTCACTCGCTCAATTAGGAATACAGGAAAACCGAAAAGTGTTATCTCGCACTGTACGGCACAGAAACAAGTTTCCATCGAAAGAACAGAAAGGCAAAGCACAACTTTGTAAACTAAATCACATACGTGTCGCCCGTTCAATTATTACAACAGGAAAACTGAAAAGTGATATATCACACTGTACAACACAGAAACAAGTTTCAACCGAAGAACAGAAATAAAAAGCACTACTTTGTAAAATAAATCACATGTATGTCGCTCGCTCAATTAGGAATACAGGGAAACCGAAGAGTGTTATCTCGAACTGTATGACACAGAAACAAATTTCCAAAGAAAGAACAGAAAACAAAGCACAACTTTGTAAATTAAATGACATACGTGTCGCCTGTTCAATTATTATAACAGGAAAACTTAAAAGTGATATAACGCACTGTACAGCACAGGAACAAGTTTCCATCGAAAGAACAGAAACGCAAAGCACAACTTTGTAAACTAATTCACATACGTGTCGCCTGTTCAATTATTATAACAGGAACACTGAAAAGTGATATAACGCACTGTACAGCACAGGAACAAGTTTCCATCGAAAGAACAGAAACGCAAAGCACAACTTTGTAAACTAATTCACATACGTGTCGCCTGTTCAATTATTATAACAGGAAAACTGAAAAGTGATATAACGCACTGTACAGCACAGAAACAAGTTTCCATCGAAAGAACAGAAACGCAAAGTACAACTTTGTAAACTAATTCACATACGTGTCGCCTGTTCAATTATTATAACAGGAAAACTGAAAATTGATATATCACATTTTACAGCACAGGAACAAGTTTCAAATGAAAGAACAAATAATAAAATCACTAATTTGTAAACTAAATCACATGTGCGTCGCTCGCTCCATTAGGAATACAGGAAAACTTAAAAGTGATATATCTCACTGTACAGCACAAGAACAAGTTTCCAACGAAAGAACAGAAAAGCAAAGCACTACATTTAAACGGAATCACCTGTGTGTCGCTCGCTCAATTAGGAATACAGGAAAACTGAAAAGTGTTATCTCGCACTGTACGGCACAGAAACAAGATTCCATTGAAAGAATAGATACACAAAGCAAAACTTTGTAAACTAATTCACATATGTGTCGTCTGTTCAATTATTATAACAGGAAAACTGAAAAGTGATATAACACTAACCCTGACCCTAACCCTAACCCTAACCCCTAACCCTAACCCTAACACATAACCCTAACCCTAACCCTAACCCTAACCCCTAACCCTAACAATAACCCTAACCCTAACCCCTAACCCTAACCCTAACCCTAACCCTAACCCCTAACCCTAACCCTAACGCTAACCGTAACCCTAACCATATCCCTTACCCAGCCCTAACCTAACCCTAACCCTAACCCTAACCCTAAAACTAACTTGTTCCTAACAGGAACAAGTTTCCAAGGAAAGAACGTAAATGAAAAGCACGACTTTGTAAACTGAATCACATGGGTGTCACTCGCTCAATTAGGAATACAGGAAAACCGAAAAGTGTTATCTCGCACTGTACGGCACAGAAACAAGTTTCCATCGAAAGAACAGAAAGGCAAAGCACAACTTTGTAAACTAAATCACATACGTGTCGCCCGTTCAATTATTACAACAGGAAAACTGAAAAGTGATATATCACACTGTACAACACAGAAACAAGTTTCAACCGAAGAACAGATATAAAAAGCACTACTTTGTAAACTAAATCACATGTATGTCGCTCGCTCAATTAGGAATACAGGGAAACCGAAGAGTGTTATCTCGAACTGTATGACACAGAAACAAATTTCCAAAGAAAGAACAGAAAGCAAAGCACAACTTTGTAAATTAAATGACATACGTGTCGCCTGTTCAATTATTATAACAGGAAAACTTAAAAGTGATATAACGCACTGTACAGCACAGGAACAAGTTTCCATCGAAAGAACAGAAACGCAAAGCACAACTTTGTAAACTAATTCACATACGTGTCGCCTGTTCAATTATTATAACAGGAACACTGAAAAGTGATATAACGCACTGTACAGCACAGGAACAAGTTTCCATCGAAAGAACAGAAACGCAAAGCACAACTTTGTAAACTAATTCACATACGTGTCGCCTGTTCAATTATTATAACAGGAAAACTGAAAAGTGATATAACGCACTGTACAGCACAGAAACAAGTTTCCATCGAAAGAACAGAAACGCAAAGTACAACTTTGTAAACTAATTCACATACGTGTCGCCTGTTCAATTATTATAACAGGAAAACTGAAAATTGATATATCACATTTTACAGCACAGGAACAAGTTTCAAATGAAAGAACAAATAATAAAATCACTAATTTGTAAACTAAATCACATGTGCGTTGCTCGCTCCATTAGGAATACAGGAAAACTGAAAAGTGATATATCTCACTGTACAGCACAAGAACAAGTTTCCAACGAAAGAACAGAAAAGCAAAGCACTACATTTAAACGGAATCACCTGTGTGTCGCTCGCTCAATTAGGAATACAGGAAAACTGAAAAGTGTTATCTCGCACTGTACGGCACAGAAACAAGATTCCATTGAAAGAATAGATACACAAAGCAAAACTTTGTAAACTAATTCACATATGTGTCGCCTGTTCAATTATTATAACAGGAAAACTGAAAAGTGATATAACACTAACCCTGATCCTAACCCTAACCCTAACCCCTAACCCTAACCCTAACACATAACCCTAACCCTAACCCTAACCCCTAACCCTAACCCTAACCCTAACCCTAACCCCTAACCCTAACCCTAACCCTAACCCTAACCCCTAACCCTAACCCTAACGCTAACCGTAACCCTAACCATATCCCTTACCCAGCCCTAACCTAACCCTAACCCTAACCCTAACCCTAAAACTAACTTGTTCCTAACAGGAACAAGTTTCCAAGGAAAGAACGTAAATGAAAAGCACGACTTTGTAAACTGAATCACATGGGTGTCACTTGCTCAATTAGGAATACAGGAAAACCGAAAAGTGTTATCTTGCACTGTACGGCACAGAAACAAGTTTCCATCGAAAGAACAGAAAGGCAAAGCACAACTTTGTAAACTAAATCACATACGTGTCGCCCGTTCAATTATTACAACAGGAAAACTGAAAAGTGATATATCACACTGTACAGCACAGAAACAAGTTTCCAACCGAAGAACAGAAATCCAAAGCACTACTTTGTAAACTAAATCACATGTATGTCGCTCGCTCAATTAGGAATACAGGGAAACCGAAAAGTGTTATCTCGAACTGTATGGCACAGAAACAAATTTCCAAAGAAAGAACAGAAACGCAAAGCACAACTTTGTAAATTAAATGACATACGTGTCGCCTGTTCAATTATTATAACAGGAAAACTTAAAAGTGATATAACGCACTGTACAGCACAGGAACAAGTTTCCATCGAAAGAACAGAAACGCAAAGCACAACTTTGTAAACTAATTCACATACGTGTCGCCTGTTCAATTATTATAACAGGAACACTGAAAAGTGATATAACGCACTGTACAGCACAGGAACAAGTTTCCATCGAAAGAACAGAAACGCAAAGCACAACTTTGTAAACTAATTCACATACGTGTCGCCTGTTCAATTATTATAACAGGAAAACTGAAAAGTGATATAACGCACTGTACAGCACAGAAACAAGTTTCCATCGAAAGAACAGAAACACAAAGTACAACTTTGTAAACTAATTCACATACGTGTCGCCTGTTCAATTATTATAACAGGAAAACTGAAAATTGATATATCACATTTTACAGCACAGGAACAAGTTTCAAATGAAAGAACAAATAATAAAATCACTAATTTGTAAACTAAATCACATGTGCGTCGCTCGCTCCATTAGGAATACAGGAAAACTGAAAAGTGATATATCTCACTGTACAGCACAAGAACAAGTTTCCAACGAAAGAACAGAAAAGCAAAGCACTACATTTAAACGGAATCACCTGTGTGTCGCTCGCTCAATTAGGAATACAGGAAAACTGAAAAGTGTTATCTCGCACTGTACGGCACAGAAACAAGATTCCATTGAAAGAATAGATACACAAAGAAAAACTTTGTAAACTAATTCACATATGTGTCGCCTGTTCAATTATTATAACAGGAAAACTGAAAAGTGATATAACACTAACCCTGACCCTAACCCTAACCCTAAGCCCCTAACCCTAACCCTAACCCTAACCCCTAACCCTAACCCTAAAACCTAACCCTAACCCTAACCCTAACCCCTAACCCTAACCCTAACCCTAACCCTAACCCTAACCCTAACCCCTAACCCTAACCCTAACGCTAACCGTAACCCTAACCATATCCCTTACCCAGCCCTAACCTAACCCTAACCCTAACCCTAACCCTAAAACTAACTTGTTCCTAACAGGAACAAGTTTCCAAGGAAAGAACGTAAATGAAAAGCACGACTTTGTAAACTGAATCACATGTGTGTCACTCGCTCAATTAGGAATACAGGAAAACCGAAAAGTGTTATCTCGCACTGTATGGCACAGAAACAAGTTTCCATCAAAAGAACAGAAAGGCAAAGCACAACTTTGTAAACTAAATCACATACGTGTCGCCCGTTCAATTATTACAACAGGAAAACTGAAAAGTGATATATCACACTGTACAACACAGAAACAAGTTTCAACCGAAGAACAGAAATAAAAAGCACTACTTTGTAAACTAAATCACATGTATGTCGCTCGCTCAATTAGGAATACAGGGAAACCGAAGAGTGTTATCTCGAACTGTATGACACAGAAACAAATTTCCAAAGAAAGAACAGAAAGCAAAGCACAACTTTGTAAATTAAATGACATACGTGTCGCCTGTTCAATTATTATAACAGGAAAACTTAAAAGTGATATAACGCACTGTACAGCACAGGAACAAGTTTCCATCGAAAGAACAGAAACGCAAAGCACAACTTTGTAAACTAATTCACATACGTGTCGCCTGTTCAATTATTATAACAGGAACACTGAAAAGTGATATAACGCACTGTACAGCACAGGAACAAGTTTCCATCGAAAGAACAGAAACGCAAAGCACAACTTTGTAAACTAATTCACATACGTGTCGCCTGTTCAATTATTATAACAGGAAAACTGAAAAGTGATATAACGCACTGTACAGCACAGAAACAAGTTTCCATCGAAAGAACAGAAACGCAAAGTACAACTTTGTAAACTAATTCACATACGTGTCGCCTGTTCAATTATTATAACAGGAAAACTGAAAATTGATATATCACATTTTACAGCACAGGAACAAGTTTCAAATGAAAGAACAAATAATAAAATCACTAATTTGTAAACTAAATCACATGTGCGTCGCTCGCTCCATTAGGAATACAGGAAAACTGAAAAGTGATATATCTCACTGTACAGCACAAGAACAAGTTTCCAACGAAAGAACAGAAAAGCAAAGCACTACATTTAAACGGAATCACCTGTGTGTCGCTCGCTCAATTAGGAATACAGGAAAACTGAAAAGTGTTATCTCGCACTGTACGGCACAGAAACAAGATTCCATTGAAAGAATAGATACACAAAGCAAAACTTTGTAAACTAATTCACATATGTGTCGCCTGTTCAATTATTATAACAGGAAAACTGAAAAGTGATATAACACTAACCCTGACCCTAACCCTAACCCTAAGCCCCTAACCCTAACCCTAACCCTAACCCCTAACCCTAACCCTAAAACCTAACCCTAACCCTAACCCTAACCCTTAACCCTAACCCTAACCCTAACCCTAACCCTAACCCCTAACCCTAACCCTAACGCTAACCGTAACCCTAACCATATCCCTTACCCAGCCCTAACCTAACCCTAACCCTAACCCTAACCCTAAAACTAACTTGTTCCTAACAGGAACAAGTTTCCAAGGAAAGAACGTAAATGAAAAGCACGACTTTGTAAACTGAATCACATGTGTGTCACTCGCTCAATTAGGAATACAGGAAAACCGAAAAGTGTTATCTCGCACTGTACGGCACAGAAACAAGTTTCCATCGAAAGAACAGAAAGGCAAAGCACAACTTTGTAAACTAAATCACATACGTGTCGCCCGTTCAATTATTACAACAGGAAAACTGAAAAGTGATATATCACACTGTACAACACAGAAACAAGTTTCAACCGAAGAACAGAAATAAAAAGCACTACTTTGTAAACTAAATCACATGTATGTCGCTCACTCAATTAGGAATACAGGGAAACCGAAGAGTGTTATCTCGAACTGTATGACACAGAAACAAATTTCCAAAGAAAGAACAGAAAGCAAAGCACAACTTTGTAAATTAAATGACATACGTGTCGCCTGTTCAATTATTATAACAGGAAAACTTAAAAGTGATATAACGCACTGTACATCACAGGAACAAGTTTCCATCGAAAGAACAGAAACGCAAAGCACAACTTTGTAAACTAATTCACATACGTGTCGCCTGTTCAATTATTATAACAGGAAAACTGAAAATTGATATATCACATTGTACAGCACAGGAACAAGTTTCAAATGAAAGAACAAATAATAAAATCACTAATTTGTAAACTAAATCACATGTGCGTCGCTCGCTCCATTAGGAATACAGGAAAACTGAAAATTGATATATCTCACTGTACAGCACAAGAACAAGTTTCCAACGAAAGAACAGAAAAGCAAAGCACTGCATTTAAACGGAATCACCTGTGTGTCGCTCGCTCAATTAGGAATACAGGAAAACTGAAAAGTGTTATCTCGCACTGTACGGCACAGAAACAAGATTCCATTGAAAGAATAGATACACAAAGCAAAACTTTGTAAACTAATTCACATATGTGTCGCCTGTTCAATTATTATAACAGGAAAACTGAAAAGTGATATAACACTAACCCTGACCCTAACCCTAACCCTAAGCCCCTAAACCTAACCCTAACCCTAACCCCTAACCCTAACCCTAACACCTAACCCTAACCCTAACCCTAACCCTAACCCTAACCCCTAACCCTAACCCTAACCCTAACCCTAACCCCTAACCCTAACCCTAACCCTAACCCTAACCCCTAACCCTAACCCTAACGCTAACCGTAACCCTAACCATATCCCTTACCCAGCCCTAACCTAACCCTAACCCTAACCCTAAAACTAACTTGTTCCTAACAGGAACAAGTTTCCAAGGAAAGAACGTAAATGAAAAGCACGACTTTGTAAACTGAATCACATGTGTGTCACTCGCTCAATTAGGAATACAGGAAAACCGAAAAGTGTTATCTCGCACTGTACGGCACAGAAACATGTTTCCATCGAAAGAACAGAAAGGCAAAGCACAACTTTGTAAACTAAATCACATACGTGTCGCCCGTTCAATTATTACAACAGGAAAACTGAAAAGTGATATATCACACTGTACAGCACAGAAACAAGTTTCAACCGAAGAACAGAAATAAAAAGCACTACTTTGTAAACTAAATCACATGTATGTCGCTCGCTCAATTAGGAATACAGGGAAACTGAAAAGTGTTATCTCGAACTGTATGGCACAGAAACAAATTTCCAAAGAAAGAACAGAAACGCAAAGCACAACTTTGTAAATTAAATGACATACGTGTCGCCTGTTCAATTATTATAACAGGAAAACTTAAAAGTGATATAACGCACTGTACAGCACAGGAACAAGTTTCCATCGAAAGAACAGAAACGCAAAGCACAACTTTGTAAACTAATTCACATACGTGTCGCCTGTTCAATTATTATAACAGGAACACTGAAAAGTGATATAACGCACTGTACAGCACAGGAACAAGTTTCCATCGAAAGAACAGAAACGCAAAGCACAACTTTGTAAACTAATTCACATACGTGTCACCTGTTCAATTATTATAACAGGAAAACTGAAAAGTGATATAACGCACTGTACAGCACAGAAACAAGTTTCCATCGAAAGAACAGAAACGCAAAGTACAACTTTGTAAACTAATTCACATACGTGTCGCCTGTTCAATTATTATAACAGGAAAACTGAAAATTGATACATCACATTTTACAGCACAGGAACAAGTTTCAAATGAAAGAACAAATAATAAAATCACTAATTTGTAAACTAAATCACATGTGCGTCGCTCGCTCCATTAGGAATACAGGAAAACTGAAAAGTGATATATCTCACTGTACAGCACAAGAACAAGTTTCCAACGAAAGAACAGAAAAGCAAAGCACTACATTTAAACGGAATCACCTGTGTGTCGCTCGCTCAATTAGGAATACAGGAAAACTGAAAAGTGTTATCTCGCACTGTACGGCACAGAAACAAGATTCCATTGAAAGAATAGATACACAAAGCAAAACTTTGTAAACTAATTCACATATGTGTCGCCTGTTCAATTATTATAACAGGAAAACTGAAAAGTGATATAACACTAACCCTGACCCTAACACTAACCCTAAGCCCCTAACCCTAACCCTAACCCTAACCCCTAACTCTAACCCTAAAACCTAACCCTAACCCTAACCCTAACCCTAACCACTAACCCTAACCCTAACCCTAACCCTAACCCCTAACCCTAACCCTAACGCTAACCGTAACCCTAACCATATCCCTTACCCAGCCCTAACCTAACCCTAACCCTAACCCTAACCCTAAAACTAACTTGTTCCTAACAGGAACAAGTTTCCAAGGAAAGAACGTAAATGAAAAGCACGACTTTGTAAACTGAATCACATGTGTGTCACTCGCTCAATTAGGAATACAGGAAAACCGAAAAGTGTTATCTCGCACTGTACGGCACAGAAACAAGTTTCCATCGAAAGAACAGAAAGGCAAAGCACAACTTTGTAAACTAAATCACATACGTGTCGCCCGTTCAATTATTACAACAGGAAAACTGAAAAGTGATATATCACACTGTACAGCACAGAAACAAGTTTCAACCGAAGAACAGAAATAAAAAGCACTACTTTGTAAACTAAATCACATGTATGTCGCTCGCTCAATTAGGAATACAGGGAAACCGAAGAGTGTTATCTCGAACTGTATGGCACAGAAACAAATTTCCAAAGAAAGAACAGAAAGCAAAGCACAACTTTGTAAATTAAACGACATACGTGTCGCCTGTTCAATTATTATAACAGGAAAACTTAAAAGTGATATAACGCACTGTACATCACAGGAACAAGTTTCCATCGAAAGAACAGAAACGCAAAGCACAACTTTGTAATCTAATTCACATACGTGTCGCCTGTTCAATTATTATAACAGGAAAACTGAAAATTGATATATCACATTGTACAGCACAGGAACAAGTTTCAAATGAAAGAACAAATAATAAAATCACTAATTTGTAAACTAAATCACATGTGCGTCGCTCGCTCCATTAGGAATACAGGAAAACTGAAAAGTGATATATCTCACTGTACAGCACAAGAACAAGTTTCCAACGAAAGAACAGAAAAGCAAAGCACTGCATTTAAACGGAATCACCTGTGTGTCGCTCGCTCAATTAGGAATACAGGAAAACTGAAAAGTGTTATCTCGCACTGTACGGCACAGAAACAAGATTCCATTGAAAGAATAGATACACAAAGCAAAACTTTGTAAACTAATTCACATATGTGTCGCCTGTTCAATTATTATAACAGGAAAACTGAAAAGTGATATAACACTAACCCTGACCCTAACCCTAACCCTAAGCCCCTAACCCTAACCCTAACCCCTAACCCTAACCCTAACACCTAACCCTAACCCTAACCCTAACCCTAACCCCTAACCCTAACCCTAACCCTAAGCCTAACCCCTAACCCTAACCCTAACCCTAACCCCTAACCCTAACCCTAACGCTAACCGTAACCCTAACCATATCCCTTACCCAGCCCTAACCTAACCCTAACCCTAACCCTAACCCTAAAACTAACTTGTTCCTAACAGGAACAAGTTTCCAAGGAAAGAACGTAAATGAAAAGCACGACTTTGTAAACATGTGTGTCACTCGCTCAATTAGGAATACAGGAAAACCGAAAAGTGTTATCTCGCACTGTACGGCACAGAAACAAGTTTCCATCGAAAGAACAGAAAGGCAAAGCACAACTTTGTAAACTAAATCGTATACGTGTCGCCCGTTCAATTATTACAACAGGAAAACTGAAAAGTGATATATCACACTGTACAGCACAGAAACAAGTTTCCAACCGAAGAACAGAAATCCAAAGCACTACTTTGTAAACTAAATCACATGTATGTCGCTCGCTCAATTAGGAATACAGGGAAACCGAAAAGTGTTATCTCGAACTGTATGGCACAGAAACAAATTTCCAAAGAAAGAACAGAAACGCAAAGCACAACTTTGTAAATTAAATGACATACGTGTCGCCTGTTCAATTATTATAACAGGAAAACTTAAAAGTGATATAACGCACTGTACAGCACAGGAACAAGTTTCCATCGAAAGAACAGAAACGCAAAGCACAACTTTGTAAACTAATTCACATACGTGTCGCCTGTTCAATTATTATAACAGGAACACTGAAAAGTGATATAACGCACTGTACAGCACAGGAACAAGTTTCCATCGAAAGAACAGAAACGCAAAGCACAACTTTGTAAACTAATTCACATACGTGTCGCCTGTTCAATTATTATAACAGGAAAACTGAAAAGTGATATAACGCACTGTACATCACAGAAACAAGTTTCCATCGAAAGAACAGAAACGCAAAGCACAACTTTGTAAACTAATTCACATACGTGTCGCCTGTTCAATTATTATAACAGGAAAACTGAAAATTGATATATCACATTGTACAGCACAGGAACAAGTTTCAAATGAAAGAACAAATAATAAAATCACTAATTTGTAAACTAAATCACATGTGCGTCGCTCGCTCCATTAGGAATACAGGAAAACTGAAAAGTGATATATCTCACTGTACAGCACAAGAACAAGTTTCCAACGAAAGAACAGAAAAGCAAAGCACTGCATTTAAACGGAATCACCTGTGTGTCGCTCGCTCAATTAGGAATACAGGAAAACTGAAAAGTGTTATCTCGCACTGTACGGCACAGAAACAAGATTCCATTGAAAGAATAGATACACAAAGCAAAACTTTGTAAACTAATTCACATATGTGTCGCCTGTTCAATTATTATAACAGGAAAACTGAAAAGTGATATAAAACTAACCCTGACCCTAACCCTAACCCTAAGCCCCTAACCCTAACCCTAACCCCTAACCCTAACCCTAACACCTAACCCTAACCCTAACCCTAACCCTAACCCCTAACCCTAACCCTAACCCTAAGCCTAACCCCTAACCCTAACCCTAACCCTAACCCTAACCCCTAACCCTAACCCTAACGCTAACCGTAACCCTAACCATATCCCTTACCCAGCCCTAACCTAACCCTAACCCTAACCCTAACCCTAAAACTAACTTGTTCCTAACAGGAACAAGTTTCCAAGGAAAGAACGTAAATGAAAAGCACGACTTTGTAAACATGTGTGTCACTCGCTCAATTAGGAATACAGGAAAACCGAAAAGTGTTATCTCGCACTGTACGGCACAGAAACAAGTTTCCATCGAAAGAACAGAAAGGCAAAGCACAACTTTGTAAACTAAATCGTATACGTGTCGCCCGTTCAATTATTACAACAGGAAAACTGAAAAGTGATATATCACACTGTACAGCACAGAAACAAGTTTCCAACCGAAGAACAGAAATCCAAAGCACTACTTTGTAAACTAAATCACATGTATGTCGCTCGCTCAATTAGGAATACAGGGAAACCGAAAAGTGTTATCTCGAACTGTATGGCACAGAAACAAATTTCCAAAGAAAGAACAGAAACGCAAAGCACAACTTTGTAAATTAAATGACATACGTGTCGCCTGTTCAATTATTATAACAGGAAAACTTAAAAGTGATATAACGCACTGTACAGCACAGGAACAAGTTTCCATCGAAAGAACAGAAACGCAAAGCACAACTTTGTAAACTAATTCACATACGTGTCGCCTGTTCAATTATTATAACAGGAAAACTTAAAAGTGATATAACGCACTGTACAGCACAGGAACAAGTTTCCATCGAAAGAACAGAAACGCAAAGCACAACTTTGTAAACTAATTCACATACGTGTCGCCTGTTCAATTATTATAACAGGAACACTGAAAAGTGATATAACGCACTGTACAGCACAGGAACAAGTTTCCATCGAAAGAACAGAAACGCAAAGCACAACTTTGTAAACTAATTCACATACGTGTCGCCTGTTCAATTATTATAACAGGAAAACTGAAAAGTGATATAACGCACTGTACAGCACAGAAACAAGTTTCCATCGAAAGAACAGAAACGCAAAGTACAACTTTGTAAACTAATTCACATACGTGTCGCCTGTTCAATTATTATAACAGGAAAACTGAAAATTCATACATCACATTTTACAGCACAGGAACAAGTTTCAAATGAAAGAACAAATAATAAAATCACTAATTTGTAAACTAAATCACATGTGCGTCGCTCGCTCCATTAGGAATACAGGAAAACTGAAAAGTGATATATCTCACTGTACAGCACAAGAACAAGTTTCCAACGAAAGAACAGAAAAGCAAAGCACTACATTTAAACGGAATCACCTGTGTGTCGCTCGCTCAATTAGGAATACAGGAAAACTGAAAAGTGTTATCTCGCACTGTACGGCACAGAAACAAGATTCCATTGAAAGAATAGATACACAAAGCAAAACTTTGTAAACTAATTCACATATGTGTCGCCTGTTCAATTATTATAACAGGAAAACTGAAAAGTGATATAACACTAACCCTGACCCTAACCCTAACCCTAAGCCCCTAACCCTAACCCTAACCCTAACCCCTAACCCTAACCCTAAAACCTAACCCTAACCCTAACCCTAACCCCTAACCCTAACCCTAACCCTAACCCTAACCCCTAACCCTAACCCTAACGCTAACCGTAACCCTAACCATATCCCTTACCCAGCCCTAACCTAACCCTAACCCTAACCCTAACCCTAAAACTAACTTGTTCCTAACAGGAACAAGTTTCCAAGGAAAGAACGTAAATGAAAAGCACGACTTTGTAAACTGAATCACATGTGTGTCACTCGCTCAATTAGGAATACAGGAAAACCGAAAAGTGTTATCTCGCACTGTACGGCACAGAAACAAGTTTCCATCGAAAGAACAGAAAGGCAAAGCACAACTTTGTAAACTAAATCACATACGTGTCGCCCGTTCAATTATTACAACAGGAAAACTGAAAAGTGATATATCACACTGTACAGCACAGAAACAAGTTTCAACCGAAGAACAGAAATAAAAAGCACTACTTTGTAAACTAAATCACATGTATGTCGCTCGCTCAATTAGGAATACAGGGAAACCGAAGAGTGTTATCTCGAACTGTATGGCACAGAAACAAATTTCCAAAGAAAGAACAGAAACGCAAAGCACAACTTTGTAAATTAAATGACATACGTGTCGCCTGTTCAATTATTATAACAGGAAAACTTAAAAGTGATATAACGCACTGTACAGCACAGGAACAAGTTTCCATCGAAAGAACAGAAACGCAAAGCACAACTTTGTAAACTAATTCACATACGTGTCGCCTGTTCAATTATTATAACAGGAACACTGAAAAGTGATATAACGCACTGTACAGCACAGGAACAAGTTTCCATCGAAAGAACAGAAACGCAAAGCACAACTTTGTAAACTAATTCACATACGTGTCGCCTGTTCAATTATTATAACAGGAAAACTGAAAAGTGATATAACGCACTGTACATCACAGAAACAAGTTTCCATCGAAAGAACAGAAACGCAAAGCACAACTTTGTAAACTAATTCACATACGTGTCGCCTGTTCAATTATTATAACAGGAAAACTGAAAATTGATATATCACATTGTACAGCACAGGAACAAGTTTCAAATGAAAGAACAAATAATAAAATCACTAATTTGTAAACTAAATCACATGTGCGTCGCTCGCTCCATTAGGAATACAGGAAAACTGAAAAGTGATATATCTCACTGTACAGCACAAGAACAAGTTTCCAACGAAAGAACAGAAAAGCAAAGCACTGCATTTAAACGGAATCACCTGTGTGTCGCTCGCTCAATTAGGAATACAGGAAAACTGAAAAGTGTTATCTCGCACTGTACGGCACAGAAACAAGATTCCATTGAAAGAATAGATACACAAAGCAAAACTTTGTAAACTAATTCACATATGTGTCGCCTGTTCAATTATTATAACAGGAAAACTGAAAAGTGATATAAAACTAACCCTGACCCTAACCCTAACCCTAAGCCCCTAACCCTAACCCTAACCCCTAACCCTAACCCTAACACCTAACCCTAACCCTAACCCTAACCCTAACCCCTAACCCTAACCCTAACCCTAAGCCTAACCCCTAACCCTAACCCTAACCCTAACCCTAACCCCTAACCCTAACCCTAACGCTAACCGTAACCCTAACCATATCCCTTACCCAGCCCTAACCTAACCCTAACCCTAACCCTAACCCTAAAACTAACTTGTTCCTAACAGGAACAAGTTTCCAAGGAAAGAACGTAAATGAAAAGCACGACTTTGTAAACATGTGTGTCACTCGCTCAATTAGGAATACAGGAAAACCGAAAAGTGTTATCTCGCACTGTACGGCACAGAAACAAGTTTCCATCGAAAGAACAGAAAGGCAAAGCACAACTTTGTAAACTAAATCGTATACGTGTCGCCCGTTCAATTATTACAACAGGAAAACTGAAAAGTGATATATCACACTGTACAGCACAGAAACAAGTTTCCAACCGAAGAACAGAAATCCAAAGCACTACTTTGTAAACTAAATCACATGTATGTCGCTCGCTCAATTAGGAATACAGGGAAACCGAAAAGTGTTATCTCGAACTGTATGGCACAGAAACAAATTTCCAAAGAAAGAACAGAAACGCAAAGCACAACTTTGTAAATTAAATGACATACGTGTCGCCTGTTCAATTATTATAACAGGAAAACTTAAAAGTGATATAACGCACTGTACAGCACAGGAACAAGTTTCCATCGAAAGAACAGAAACGCAAAGCACAACTTTGTAAACTAATTCACATACGTGTCGCCTGTTCAATTATTATAACAGGAAAACTTAAAAGTGATATAACGCACTGTACAGCACAGGAACAAGTTTCCATCGAAAGAACAGAAACGCAAAGCACAACTTTGTAAACTAATTCACATACGTGTCGCCTGTTCAATTATTATAACAGGAACACTGAAAAGTGATATAACGCACTGTACAGCACAGGAACAAGTTTCCATCGAAAGAACAGAAACGCAAAGCACAACTTTGTAAACTAATTCACATACGTGTCGCCTGTTCAATTATTATAACAGGAAAACTGAAAAGTGATATAACGCACTGTACAGCACAGAAACAAGTTTCCATCGAAAGAACAGAAACGCAAAGTACAACTTTGTAAACTAATTCACATACGTGTCGCCTGTTCAATTATTATAACAGGAAAACTGAAAATTCATACATCACATTTTACAGCACAGGAACAAGTTTCAAATGAAAGAACAAATAATAAAATCACTAATTTGTAAACTAAATCACATGTGCGTCGCTCGCTCCATTAGGAATACAGGAAAACTGAAAAGTGATATATCTCACTGTACAGCACAAGAACAAGTTTCCAACGAAAGAACAGAAAAGCAAAGCACTACATTTAAACGGAATCACCTGTGTGTCGCTCGCTCAATTAGGAATACAGGAAAACTGAAAAGTGTTATCTCGCACTGTACGGCACAGAAACAAGATTCCATTGAAAGAATAGATACACAAAGCAAAACTTTGTAAACTAATTCACATATGTGTCGCCTGTTCAATTATTATAACAGGAAAACTGAAAAGTGATATAACACTAACCCTGACCCTAACCCTAACCCTAAGCCCCTAACCCTAACCCTAACCCTAACCCCTAACCCTAACCCTAAAACCTAACCCTAACCCTAACCCTAACCCCTAACCCTAACCCTAACCCTAACCCTAACCCCTAACCCTAACCCTAACGCTAACCGTAACCCTAACCATATCCCTTACCCAGCCCTAACCTAACCCTAACCCTAACCCTAACCCTAAAACTAACTTGTTCCTAACAGGAACAAGTTTCCAAGGAAAGAACGTAAATGAAAAGCACGACTTTGTAAACTGAATCACATGTGTGTCACTCGCTCAATTAGGAATACAGGAAAACCGAAAAGTGTTATCTCGCACTGTACGGCACAGAAACAAGTTTCCATCGAAAGAACAGAAAGGCAAAGCACAACTTTGTAAACTAAATCACATACGTGTCGCCCGTTCAATTATTACAACAGGAAAACTGAAAAGTGATATATCACACTGTACAGCACAGAAACAAGTTTCAACCGAAGAACAGAAATAAAAAGCACTACTTTGTAAACTAAATCACATGTATGTCGCTCGCTCAATTAGGAATACAGGGAAACCGAAGAGTGTTATCTCGAACTGTATGGCACAGAAACAAATTTCCAAAGAAAGAACAGAAAGCAAAGCACAACTTTGTAAATTAAATGACATACGTGTCGCCTGTTCAATTATTATAACAGGAAAACTTAAAAGTGATATAACGCACTATACATCACAGGAACAAGTTTCCATCGAAAGAACAGAAACGCAAAGCACAACTTTGTAAACTAATTCACATACGTGTCGCCTGTTCAATTATTATAACAGGAAAACTTAAAAGTGATATAACGCACTGTACAGCACAGGAACAAGTTTCCATCGAAAGAACAGAAACGCAAAGCACAACTTTGTAAACTAATTCACATACGTGTCGCCTGTTCAATTATTATAACAGGAACACTGAAAAGTGATATAACGCACTGTACAGCACAGGAACAAGTTTCCATCGAAAGAACAGAAACGCAAAGCACAACTTTGTAAACTAATTCACATACGTGTCGCCTGTTCAATTATTATAACAGGAAAACTGAAAAGTGATATAACGCACTGTACAGCACAGAAACAAGTTTCCATCGAAAGAACAGAAACGCAAAGTACAACTTTGTAAACTAATTCACATACGTGTCGCCTGTTCAATTATTATAACAGGAAAACTGAAAATTGATATATCACATTTTACAGCACAGGAACAAGTTTCAAATGAAAGAACAAATAATAAAATCACTAATTTGTAAACTAAATCACATGTGCGTCGCTCGCTCCATTAGGAATACAGGAAAACTGAAAAGTGATATATCTCACTGTACAGCACAAGAACAAGTTTCCAACGAAAGAACAGAAAAGCAAAGCACTACATTTAAACGGAATCACCTGTGTGTCGCTCGCTCAATTAGGAATACAGGAAAACTGAAAAGTGTTATCTCGCACTGTACGGCACAGAAACAAGATTCCATTGAAAGAATAGATACACAAAGCAAAACTTTGTAAACTAATTCACATATGTGTCGCCTGTTCAATTATTATAACAGGAAAACTGAAAAGTGATATAACACTAACCCTGACCCTAACCCTAACCCTAAGCCCCTAACCCTAACCCTAACCCTAACCCCTAACCCTAACCCTAAAACCTAACCCTAACCCTAACCCTAACCCCTAACCCTAACCCTAACCCTAACCCTAACCCCTAACCCTAACCCTAACGCTAACCGTAACCCTAACCATATCCCTTACCCAGCCCTAACCTAACCCTAACCCTAACCCTAACCCTAAAACTAACTTGTTCCTAACAGGAACAAGTTTCCAAGGAAAGAACGTAAATGAAAAGCACGACTTTGTAAACTGAATCACATGTGTGTCACTCGCTCAATTAGGAATACAGGAAAACCGAAAAGTGTTATCTCGCACTGTACGGCACAGAAACAAGTTTCCATCGAAAGAACAGAAAGGCAAAGCACAACTTTGTAAACTAAATCACATACGTGTCGCCCGTTCAATTATTACAACAGGAAAACTGAAAAGTGATATATCACACTGTACAGCACAGAAACAAGTTTCAACCGAAGAACAGAAATAAAAAGCACTACTTTGTAAACTAAATCACATGTATGTCGCTCGCTCAATTAGGAATACAGGGAAACCGAAGAGTGTTATCTCGAACTGTATGGCACAGAAACAAATTTCCAAAGAAAGAACAGAAAGCAAAGCACAACTTTGTAAATTAAATGACATACGTGTCGCCTGTTCAATTATTATAACAGGAAAACTTAAAAGTGATATAACGCACTATACATCACAGGAACAAGTTTCCATCGAAAGAACAGAAACGCAAAGCACAACTTTGTAAACTAATTCACATACGTGTCGCCTGTTCAATTATTATAACAGGAAAACTTAAAAGTGATATAACGCACTGTACAGCACAGGAACAAGTTTCCATCGAAAGAACAGAAACGCAAAGCACAACTTTGTAAACTAATTCACATACGTGTCGCCTGTTCAATTATTATAACAGGAACACTGAAAAGTGATATAACGCACTGTACAGCACAGGAACAAGTTTCCATCGAAAGAACAGAAACGCAAAGCACAACTTTGTAAACTAATTCACATACGTGTCGCCTGTTCAATTATTATAACAGGAAAACTGAAAAGTGATATAACGCACTGTACAGCACAGAAACAAGTTTCCATCGAAAGAACAGAAACGCAAAGTACAACTTTGTAAACTAATTCACATACGTGTCGCCTGTTCAATTATTATAACAGGAAAACTGAAAATTGATATATCACATTTTACAGCACAGGAACAAGTTTCAAATGAAAGAACAAATAATAAAATCACTAATTTGTAAACTAAATCACATGTGCGTCGCTCGCTCCATTAGGAATACAGGAAAACTGAAAAGTGATATATCTCACTGTACAGCACAAGAACAAGTTTCCAACGAAAGAACAGAAAAGCAAAGCACTACATTTAAACGGAATCACCTGTGTGTCGCTCGCTCAATTAGGAATACAGGAAAACTGAAAAGTGTTATCTCGCACTGTACGGCACAGAAACAAGATTCCATTGAAAGAATAGATACACAAAGCAAAACTTTGTAAACTAATTCACATATGTGTCGCCTGTTCAATTATTATAACAGGAAAACTGAAAAGTGATATAACACTAACCCTGACCCTAACCCTAACCCTAACCCTAAGCCCCTAACCCTAACCCTAACCCTAACCCCTAACCCTAACCCTAAAACCTAACCCTAACCCTAACCCTAACCCCTAACCCTAACCCTAACCCTAACCCTAACCCTAACCCTAACCCCTAACCCTAACCCTAACGCTAACCGTAACCCTAACCATATCCCTTACCCAGCCCTAACCTAACCCTAACCCTAACCCTAACCCTAAAACTAACTTGTTCCTAACAGGAACAAGTTTCCAAGGAAAGAACGTAAATGAAAAGCACGACTTTGTAAACTGAATCACATGTGTGTCACTCGCTCAATTAGGAATACAGGAAAACCGAAAAGTGTTATCTCGCACTGTACGGCACAGAAACAAGTTTCCATCGAAAGAACAGAAAGGCAAAGCACAACTTTGTAAACTAAATCACATACGTGTCGCCCGTTCAATTATTACAACAGGAAAACTGAAAAGTGATATATCACACTGTACAGCACAGAAACAAGTTTCAACCGAAGAACAGAAATAAAAAGCACTACTTTGTAAACTAAATCACATGTATGTCGCTCGCTCAATTAGGAATACAGGGAAACCGAAGAGTGTTATCTCGAACTGTATGGCACAGAAACAAATTTCCAAAGAAAGAACAGAAAGCAAAGCACAACTTTGTAAATTAAATGACATACGTGTCGCCTGTTCAATTATTATAACAGGAAAACTTAAAAGTGATATAACGCACTATACATCACAGGAACAAGTTTCCATCGAAAGAACAGAAACGCAAAGCACAACTTTGTAAACTAATTCACATACGTGTCGCCTGTTCAATTATTATAACAGGAAAACTTAAAAGTGATATAACGCACTGTACAGCACAGGAACAAGTTTCCATCGAAAGAACAGAAACGCAAAGCACAACTTTGTAAACTAATTCACATACGTGTCGCCTGTTCAATTATTATAACAGGAACACTGAAAAGTGATATAACGCACTGTACAGCACAGGAACAAGTTTCCATCGAAAGAACAGAAACGCAAAGCACAACTTTGTAAACTAATTCACATACGTGTCGCCTGTTCAATTATTATAACAGGAAAACTGAAAAGTGATATAACGCACTGTACAGCACAGAAACAAGTTTCCATCGAAAGAACAGAAACGCAAAGTACAACTTTGTAAACTAATTCACATACGTGTCGCCTGTTCAATTATTATAACAGGAAAACTGAAAATTCATACATCACATTTTACAGCACAGGAACAAGTTTCAAATGAAAGAACAAATAATAAAATCACTAATTTGTAAACTAAATCACATGTGCGTCGCTCGCTCCATTAGGAATACAGGAAAACTGAAAAGTGATATATCTCACTGTACAGCACAAGAACAAGTTTCCAACGAAAGAACAGAAAAGCAAAGCACTACATTTAAACGGAATCACCTGTGTGTCGCTCGCTCAATTAGGAATACAGGAAAACTGAAAAGTGTTATCTCGCACTGTACGGCACAGAAACAAGATTCCATTGAAAGAATAGATACACAAAGCAAAACTTTGTAAACTAATTCACATATGTGTCGCCTGTTCAATTATTATAACAGGAAAACTGAAAAGTGATATAACACTAACCCTGACCCTAACCCTAACCCTAAGCCCCTAACCCTAACCCTAACCCTAACCCCTAACCCTAACCCTAAAACCTAACCCTAACCCTAACCCTAACCCCTAACCCTAACCCTAACCCTAACCCTAACCCCTAACCCTAACCCTAACGCTAACCGTAACCCTAACCATATCCCTTACCCAGCCCTAACCTAACCCTAACCCTAACCCTAACCCTAAAACTAACTTGTTCCTAACAGGAACAAGTTTCCAAGGAAAGAACGTAAATGAAAAGCACGACTTTGTAAACTGAATCACATGTGTGTCACTCGCTCAATTAGGAATACAGGAAAACCGAAAAGTGTTATCTCGCACTGTACGGCACAGAAACAAGTTTCCATCGAAAGAACAGAAAGGCAAAGCACAACTTTGTAAACTAAATCACATACGTGTCGCCCGTTCAATTATTACAACAGGAAAACTGAAAAGTGATATATCACACTGTACAGCACAGAAACAAGTTTCAACCGAAGAACAGAAATAAAAAGCACTACTTTGTAAACTAAATCACATGTATGTCGCTCGCTCAATTAGGAATACAGGGAAACCGAAGAGTGTTATCTCGAACTGTATGGCACAGAAACAAATTTCCAAAGAAAGAACAGAAAGCAAAGCACAACTTTGTAAATTAAATGACATACGTGTCGCCTGTTCAATTATTATAACAGGAAAACTTAAAAGTGATATAACGCACTATACATCACAGGAACAAGTTTCCATCGAAAGAACAGAAACGCAAAGCACAACTTTGTAAACTAATTCACATACGTGTCGCCTGTTCAATTATTATAACAGGAAAACTTAAAAGTGATATAACGCACTGTACAGCACAGGAACAAGTTTCCATCGAAAGAACAGAAACGCAAAGCACAACTTTGTAAACTAATTCACATACGTGTCGCCTGTTCAATTATTATAACAGGAACACTGAAAAGTGATATAACGCACTGTACAGCACAGGAACAAGTTTCCATCGAAAGAACAGAAACGCAAAGCACAACTTTGTAAACTAATTCACATACGTGTCGCCTGTTCAATTATTATAACAGGAAAACTGAAAAGTGATATAACGCACTGTACAGCACAGAAACAAGTTTCCATCGAAAGAACAGAAACGCAAAGTACAACTTTGTAAACTAATTCACATACGTGTCGCCTGTTCAATTATTATAACAGGAAAACTGAAAATTGATATATCACATTTTACAGCACAGGAACAAGTTTCAAATGAAAGAACAAATAATAAAATCACTAATTTGTAAACTAAATCACATGTGCGTCGCTCGCTCCATTAGGAATACAGGAAAACTGAAAAGTGATATATCTCACTGTACAGCACAAGAACAAGTTTCCAACGAAAGAACAGAAAAGCAAAGCACTACATTTAAACGGAATCACCTGTGTGTCGCTCGCTCAATTAGGAATACAGGAAAACTGAAAAGTGTTATCTCGCACTGTACGGCACAGAAACAAGATTCCATTGAAAGAATAGATACACAAAGCAAAACTTTGTAAACTAATTCACATATGTGTCGCCTGTTCAATTATTATAACAGGAAAACTGAAAAGTGATATAACACTAACCCTGACCCTAACCCTAACCCTAACCCTAAGCCCCTAACCCTAACCCTAACCCTAACCCCTAACCCTAACCCTAAAACCTAACCCTAACCCTAACCCTAACCCCTAACCCTAACCCTAACCCCTAACCCTAACCCTAACGCTAACCGTAACCCTAACCATATCCCTTACCCAGCCCTAACCTAACCCTAACCCTAACCCTAACCCTAAAACTAAGTTGTTCCTAACAGGAACAAGTTTCCAAGGAAAGAACGTAAATGAAAAGCACGACTTTGTAAACTGAATCACATGTGTGTCACTCGCTCAATTAGGAATACAAGAAAACCGAAAAGTGTTATCTCGCACTGTACGGCACAGAAACAAGTTTCCATCGAAAGAACAGAAAGGCAAAGCACAACTTTGTAAACTAAATCACATACGTGTCGCCCGTTCAATTATTACAACAGGAAAACTGAAAAGTGATATATCACACTGTACAGCACAGAAACAAGTTTCAACCGAAGAACAGAAATAAAAAGCACTACTTTGTAAACTAAATCACATGTATGTCGCTCGCTCAATTAGGAATACAGGGAAACCGAAGAGTGTTATCTCGAACTGTATGGCACAGAAACAAATTTCCAAAGAAAGTACAGAAAGCAAAGCACAACTTTGTAAATTAAATGACACACGTGTCGCCTGTTCAATTATTATAACAGGAAAACTTAAAAGTGATATAACGCACTATACATCACAGGAACAAGTTTCCATCGAAAGAACAGAAACGCAAAGCACAACTTTGTAAACTAATTCACATACGTGTCGCCTGTTCAATTATTATAACAGGAAAACTGAAAATTGATATATCACATTGTACAGCACAGGAACAAGTTTCAAATGAAAGAACAAATAATAAAATCACTAATTTGTAAACTAAATCACATGTGCATCGCTCGCTCCATTAGGAATACAGGAAAACTGAAAAGTGATATATCTCACTGTACAGCACAAGAACAAGTTTCCAACGAAAGAACAGAAAAGCAAAGCACTACATTTAAACGGAATCACCTGTGTGTCGCTCGCTCAATTAGGAATACAGGAAAACTGAAAAGTGTTATCTCGCACTGTACGGCACAGAAACAAGATTCCATTGAAAGAATAGATACACAAAGCAAAACTTTGTAAACTAATTCACATATGTGTCGCCTGTTCAATTATTATAACAGGAAAACTGAAAAGTGATATAACACTAACCCTGACCCTAACCCTAACCCTAAGCCCCTAACCCTAACCCTAACCCTAACCCCTAACCCTAACCCTAAAACCTAACCCTAACCCTAACCCTAACCCCTAACCCTAACCCTAACCCTAACCCTAACCCCTAACCCTAACCCTAACGCTAACCGTAACCCTAACCATATCCCTTACCCAGCCCTAACCTAACCCTAACCCTAACCCTAACCCTAAAACTAACTTGTTCCTAACAGGAACAAGTTTCCAAGGAAAGAACGTAAATGAAAAGCACGACTTTGTAAACTGAATCACATGTGTGTCACTCGCTCAATTAGGAATACAGGAAAACCGAAAAGTGTTATCTCGCACTGTACGGCACAGAAACAAGTTTCCATCGAAAGAACAGAAAGGCAAAGCACAACTTTGTAAACTAAATCACATACGTGTCGCCCGTTCAATTATTACAACAGGAAAACTGAAAAGTGATATATCACACTGTACAGCACAGAAACAAGTTTCAACCGAAGAACAGAAATAAAAAGCACTACTTTGTAAACTAAATCACATGTATGTCGCTCGCTCAATTAGGAATACAGGGAAACCGAAGAGTGTTATCTCGAACTGTATGGCACAGAAACAAATTTCCAAAGAAAGAACAGAAAGCAAAGCACAACTTTGTAAATTAAATGACATACGTGTCGCCTGTTCAATTATTATAACAGGAAAACTTAAAAGTGATATAACGCACTATACATCACAGGAACAAGTTTCCATCGAAAGAACAGAAACGCAAAGCACAACTTTGTAAACTAATTCACATACGTGTCGCCTGTTCAATTATTATAACAGGAAAACTTAAAAGTGATATAACGCACTGTACAGCACAGGAACAAGTTTCCATCGAAAGAACAGAAACGCAAAGCACAACTTTGTAAACTAATTCACATACGTGTCGCCTGTTCAATTATTATAACAGGAACACTGAAAAGTGATATAACGCACTGTACAGCACAGGAACAAGTTTCCATCGAAAGAACAGAAACGCAAAGCACAACTTTGTAAACTAATTCACATACGTGTCGCCTGTTCAATTATTATAACAGGAAAACTGAAAAGTGATATAACGCACTGTACAGCACAGAAACAAGTTTCCATCGAAAGAACAGAAACGCAAAGTACAACTTTGTAAACTAATTCACATACGTGTCGCCTGTTCAATTATTATAACAGGAAAACTGAAAATTGATATATCACATTTTACAGCACAGGAACAAGTTTCAAATGAAAGAACAAATAATAAAATCACTAATTTGTAAACTAAATCACATGTGCGTCGCTCGCTCCATTAGGAATACAGGAAAACTGAAAAGTGATATATCTCACTGTACAGCACAAGAACAAGTTTCCAACGAAAGAACAGAAAAGCAAAGCACTACATTTAAACGGAATCACCTGTGTGTCGCTCGCTCAATTAGGAATACAGGAAAACTGAAAAGTGTTATCTCGCACTGTACGGCACAGAAACAAGATTCCATTGAAAGAATAGATACACAAAGCAAAACTTTGTAAACTAATTCACATATGTGTCGCCTGTTCAATTATTATAACAGGAAAACTGAAAAGTGATATAACACTAACCCTGACCCTAACCCTAACCCTAAGCCCCTAACCCTAACCCTAACCCTAACCCCTAACCCTAACCCTAACCCCTAACCCTAACCCTAACGCTAACCGTAACCCTAACCATATCCCTTACCCAGCCCTAACCTAACCCTAACCCTAACCCTAACCCTAAAACTAACTTGTTCCTAACAGGAACAAGTTTCCAAGGAAAGAACGTAAATGAAAAGCACGACTTTGTAAACTGAATCACATGTGTGTCACTCGCTCAATTAGGAATACAGGAAAACCGAAAAGTGTTATCTCGCACTGTACGGCACAGAAACAAGTTTCCATCGAAAGAACAGAAAGGCAAAGCACAACTTTGTAAACTAAATCACATACGTGTCGCCCGTTCAATTATTACAACAGGAAAACTGAAAAGTGATATATCACACTGTACAGCACAGAAACAAGTTTCAACCGAAGAACAGAAATAAAAAGCACTACTTTGTAAACTAAATCACATGTATGTCGCTCGCTCAATTAGGAATACAGGGAAACCGAAGAGTGTTATCTCGAACTGTATGGCACAGAAACAAATTTCCAAAGAAAGAACAGAAAGCAAAGCACAACTTTGTAAATTAAATGACATACGTGTCGCCTGTTCAATTATTATAACAGGAAAACTTAAAAGTGATATAACGCACTATACATCACAGGAACAAGTTTCCATCGAAAGAACAGAAACGCAAAGCACAACTTTGTAAACTAATTCACATACGTGTCGCCTGTTCAATTATTATAACAGGAAAACTTAAAAGTGATATAACGCACTGTACAGCACAGGAACAAGTTTCCATCGAAAGAACAGAAACGCAAAGCACAACTTTGTAAACTAATTCACATACGTGTCGCCTGTTCAATTATTATAACAGGAACACTGAAAAGTGATATAACGCACTGTACAGCACAGGAACAAGTTTCCATCGAAAGAACAGAAACGCAAAGCACAACTTTGTAAACTAATTCACATACGTGTCGCCTGTTCAATTATTATAACAGGAAAACTGAAAAGTGATATAACGCACTGTACAGCACAGAAACAAGTTTCCATCGAAAGAACAGAAACGCAAAGTACAACTTTGTAAACTAATTCACATACGTGTCGCCTGTTCAATTATTATAACAGGAAAACTGAAAATTCATACATCACATTTTACAGCACAGGAACAAGTTTCAAATGAAAGAACAAATAATAAAATCACTAATTTGTAAACTAAATCACATGTGCGTCGCTCGCTCCATTAGGAATACAGGAAAACTGAAAAGTGATATATCTCACTGTACAGCACAAGAACAAGTTTCCAACGAAAGAACAGAAAAGCAAAGCACTACATTTAAACGGAATCACCTGTGTGTCGCTCGCTCAATTAGGAATACAGGAAAACTGAAAAGTGTTATCTCGCACTGTACGGCACAGAAACAAGATTCCATTGAAAGAATAGATACACAAAGCAAAACTTTGTAAACTAATTCACATATGTGTCGCCTGTTCAATTATTATAACAGGAAAACTGAAAAGTGATATAACACTAACCCTGACCCTAACCCTAACCCTAACCCCCTAACCCTAACCCTAACCCTAACCCCTAACCCTAACCCTAAAACCTAACCCTAACCCTAACCCTAACCCCTAACCCTAACCCTAACCCTAACCCTAACCCCTAACACTAACCCTAACGCTAACCGTAACCCTAACCATATCCCTTACCCAGCCCTAACCTAACCCTAACCCTAACCCTAACCCTAACCCTAAAACTAACTTGTTCCTAACAGGAACAAGTTTCCAAGGAAAGAACGTAAATGAAAAGCACGACTTTGTAAACTGAATCACATGTGTGTCACTCGCTCAATTAGGAATACAGGAAAACCGAAAAGTGTTATCTCGCACTGTACGGCACAGAAACAAGTTTCCATCGAAAGAACAGAAAGGCAAAGCACAACTTTGTAAACTAAATCACATACGTGTCGCCCGTTCAATTATTACAACAGGAAAACTGAAAAGTGATATATCACACTGTACAGCACAGAAACAAGTTTCAACCGAAGAACAGAAATAAAAAGCACTACTTTGTAAACTAAATCACATGTATGTCGCTCGCTCAATTAGGAATACAGGGAAACCGAAGAGTGTTATCTCGAACTGTATGGCACAGAAACAAATTTCCAAAGAAAGAACAGAAAGCAAAGCACAACTTTGTAAATTAAATGACATACGTGTCGCCTGTTCAATTATTATAACAGGAAAACTTAAAAGTGATATAACGCACTATACATCACAGGAACAAGTTTCCATCGAAAGAACAGAAACGCAAAGCACAACTTTGTAAACTAATTCACATACGTGTCGCCTGTTCAATTATTATAACAGGAAAACTTAAAAGTGATATAACGCACTGTACAGCACAGGAACAAGTTTCCATCGAAAGAACAGAAACGCAAAGCACAACTTTGTAAACTAATTCACATACGTGTCGCCTGTTCAATTATTATAACAGGAACACTGAAAAGTGATATAACGCACTGTACAGCACAGGAACAAGTTTCCATCGAAAGAACAGAAACGCAAAGCACAACTTTGTAAACTAATTCACATACGTGTCGCCTGTTCAATTATTATAACAGGAAAACTGAAAAGTGATATAACGCACTGTACAGCACAGAAACAAGTTTCCATCGAAAGAACAGAAACGCAAAGTACAACTTTGTAAACTAATTCACATACGTGTCGCCTGTTCAATTATTATAACAGGAAAACTGAAAATTGATATATCACATTTTACAGCACAGGAACAAGTTTCAAATGAAAGAACAAATAATAAAATCACTAATTTGTAAACTAAATCACATGTGCGTCGCTCGCTCCATTAGGAATACAGGAAAACTGAAAAGTGATATATCTCACTGTACAGCACAAGAACAAGTTTCCAACGAAAGAACAGAAAAGCAAAGCACTACATTTAAACGGAATCACCTGTGTGTCGCTCGCTCAATTAGGAATACAGGAAAACTGAAAAGTGTTATCTCGCACTGTACGGCACAGAAACAAGATTCCATTGAAAGAATAGATACACAAAGCAAAACTTTGTAAACTAATTCACATATGTGTCGCCTGTTCAATTATTATAACAGGAAAACTGAAAAGTGATATAACACTAACCCTGACCCTAACCCTAACCCTAACCCTAAGCCCCTAACCCTAACCCTAACCCTAACCCCTAACCCTAACCCTAAAACCTAACCCTAACCCTAACCCTAACCCCTAACCCTAACCCTAACCCTAACCCTAACCCTAACCCCTAACCCTAACCCTAACGCTAACCGTAACCCTAACCATATCCCTTACCCAGCCCTAACCTAACCCTAACCCTAACCCTAACCCTAAAACTAAGTTGTTCCTAACAGGAACAAGTTTCCAAGGAAAGAACGTAAATGAAAAGCACGACTTTGTAAACTGAATCACATGTGTGTCACTCGCTCAATTAGGAATACAAGAAAACCGAAAAGTGTTATCTCGCACTGTACGGCACAGAAACAAGTTTCCATCGAAAGAACAGAAAGGCAAAGCACAACTTTGTAAACTAAATCACATACGTGTCGCCCGTTCAATTATTACAACAGGAAAACTGAAAAGTGATATATCACACTGTACAGCACAGAAACAAGTTTCAACCGAAGAACAGAAATAAAAAGCACTACTTTGTAAACTAAATCACATGTATGTCGCTCGCTCAATTAGGAATACAGGGAAACCGAAGAGTGTTATCTCGAACTGTATGGCACAGAAACAAATTTCCAAAGAAAGTACAGAAAGCAAAGCACAACTTTGTAAATTAAATGACACACGTGTCGCCTGTTCAATTATTATAACAGGAAAACTTAAAAGTGATATAACGCACTATACATCACAGGAACAAGTTTCCATCGAAAGAACAGAAACGCAAAGCACAACTTTGTAAACTAATTCACATACGTGTCGCCTGTTCAATTATTATAACAGGAAAACTGAAAATTGATATATCACATTGTACAGCACAGGAACAAGTTTCAAATGAAAGAACAAATAATAAAATCACTAATTTGTAAACTAAATCACATGTGCGTCGCTCGCTCCATTAGGAATACAGGAAAACTGAAAAGTGATATATCTCACTGTACAGCACAAGAACAAGTTTCCAACGAAAGAACAGAAAAGCAAAGCACTGCATTTAAACGGAATCACCTGTGTGTCGCTCGCTCAATTAGGAATACAGGAAAACTGAAAAGTGTTATCTCGCACTGTACGGCACAGAAACAAGATTCCATTGAAAGAATAGATACACAAAGCAAAACTTTGTAAACTAATTCACATATGTGTCGCCTGTTCAATTATTATAACAGGAAAACTGAAAAGTGATATAACACTAACCCTGACCCTAACCCTAACCCTAAGCCCCTAACCCTAACCCTAACCCTAACCCCTAACCCTAACCCTAACACCTAACCCTAACCCTAACCCTAACCCTAACCCTAACCCCTAACCCTAACCCTAACCCTAACCCTAACCCCTAACCCTAACCCTAACCCTAACCCTAACCCCTAACCCTAACCCTAACGCTAACCGTAACCCTAACCATATCCCTTACCCAGCCCTAACCTAACCCTAACCCTAACCCTAACGCTAAAGCTAACTTGTTCCTAACAGGAACAAGTTTCCAAGGAAAGAACGTAAATGAAAAGCACGACTTTGTAAACTGAATCACATGTGTGTCACTCGCTCAATTAGGAATACAGGAAAACCGAAAAGTGTTATCTCGCACTGTACGGCACAGAAACAAGTTTCCATCGAAAGAACAGAAAGGCAAAGCACAACTTTGTAAACTAAATCACATACGTGTCGCCCGTTCAATTATTACAACAGGAAAACTGAAAAGTGATATATCACACTGTACAGCACAGAAACAAGTTTCAACCGAAGAACAGAAATAAAAAGCACTACTTTGTAAACTAAATCACATGTATGTCGCTCGCTCAATTAGGAATACAGGGAAACCGAAAAGTGTTATCTCAAACTGTATGGCACAGAAACAAATTTCCAAAGAAAGAACAGAAACGCAAAGCACAACTTTGTAAATTAAATGACATACGTGTCGCCTGTTCAATTATTATAACAGGAAAACTTAAAAGTGATATAACGCACTGTACAGCACAGGAACAAGTTTCCATCGAAAGAACAGAAACGCAAAACACAACTTTGTAAACTAATTCACATACGTGTCGCCTGTTCAATTATTATAACAGGAACACTGAAAAGTGATATAACGCACTGTACAGCACAGGAACAAGTTTCCATCGAAAGAACAGAAACGCAAAGCACAACTTTGTAAACTAATTCACATACGTGTCGCCTGTTCAATTATTATAACAGGAAAACTGAAAAGTGATATAACGCACTGTACAGCACAGAAACAAGTTTCCTTCGAAAGAACAGAAACGCAAAGTACAACTTTGTAAACTAATTCACATACGTGTCGCCTGTTCAATTATTATAACAGGAAAACTGAAAATTGATACATCACATTTTACAGCACAGGAACAAGTTTCAAATGAAAGAACAAATAATAAAATCACTAATTTGTAAACTAAATCACATGTGCGTCGCTCGCTCCATTAGGAATACAGGAAAACTGAAAAGTGATATATCTCACTGTACAGCACAAGAACAAGTTTCCAACGAAAGAACAGAAAAGCAAAGCACTACATTTAAACGGAATCACCTGTGTGTCGCTCGCTCAATTAGGAATACAGGAAAACTGAAAAGTGTTATCTCGCACTGTACGGCACAGAAACAAGATTCCATTGAAAGAATAGATACACAAAGCAAAACTTTGTAAACTAATTCACATATGTGTCGCCTGTTCAATTATTATAACAGGAAAACTGAAAAGTGATATAACACTAACCCTGACCCTAACCCTAACCCTAAGCCCCTAACCCTAACCCTAACCCTAACCCCTAACCCTAACCCTAACACCTAACCCTAACCCTAACCCTAACACCTAACCCTAACCCTAACCCTAACCCCTAACCCTAACCCTAACCCTAAGCCTAACCCCTAACCCTAACCCTAACCCTAACCCTAACCCCTAACCCTAACCCTAACGCTAACCGTAACCCTAACCATATCCCTTACCCAGCCCTAACCTAACCCTAACCCTAACCCTAACGCTAAAACTAACTTGTTCCTAACAGGAACAAGTTTCCAAGGAAAGAACGTAAATGAAAAGCACGACTTTGTAAACTGAATCACATGTGTGTCACTCGCTCAATTAGGAATACAGGAAAACCGAAAAGTGTTATCTCGCACTGTACGGCACAGAAACAAGTTTCCATCGAAAGAACAGAAAGGCAAAGCACAACTTTGTAAACTAAATCACATACGTGTCGCCCGTTCAATTATTACAACAGGAAAACTGAAAAGTGATATATCACACTGTACAGCACAGAAACAAGTTTCAACCGAAGAACAGAAATAAAAAGCACTACTTTGTAAACTAAATCACATGTATGTCGCTCGCTCAATTAGGAATACAGGGAAACCGAAGAGTGTTATCTCGAACTGTATGGCACAGAAACAAATTTCCAAAGAAAGAACAGAAAGCAAAGCACAACTTTGTAAATTAAATGACATACGTGTCGCCTGTTCAATTATTATAACAGGAAAACTTAAAAGTGATATAACGCACTATACATCACAGGAACAAGTTTCCATCGAAAGAACAGAAACGCAAAGCACAACTTTGTAAACTAATTCACATACGTGTCGCCTGTTCAATTATTATAACAGGAAAACTTAAAAGTGATATAACGCACTGTACAGCACAGGAACAAGTTTCCATCGAAAGAACAGAAACGCAAAGCACAACTTTGTAAACTAATTCACATACGTGTCGCCTGTTCAATTATTATAACAGGAACACTGAAAAGTGATATAACGCACTGTACAGCACAGGAACAAGTTTCCATCGAAAGAACAGAAACGCAAAGCACAACTTTGTAAACTAATTCACATACGTGTCGCCTGTTCAATTATTATAACAGGAAAACTGAAAAGTGATATAACGCACTGTACAGCACAGAAACAAGTTTCCATCGAAAGAACAGAAACGCAAAGTACAACTTTGTAAACTAATTCACATACGTGTCGCCTGTTCAATTATTATAACAGGAAAACTGAAAATTGATATATCACATTTTACAGCACAGGAACAAGTTTCAAATGAAAGAACAAATAATAAAATCACTAATTTGTAAACTAAATCACATGTGCGTCGCTCGCTCCATTAGGAATACAGGAAAACTGAAAAGTGATATATCTCACTGTACAGCACAAGAACAAGTTTCCAACGAAAGAACAGAAAAGCAAAGCACTACATTTAAACGGAATCACCTGTGTGTCGCTCGCTCAATTAGGAATACAGGAAAACTGAAAAGTGTTATCTCGCACTGTACGGCACAGAAACAAGATTCCATTGAAAGAATAGATACACAAAGCAAAACTTTGTAAACTAATTCACATATGTGTCGCCTGTTCAATTATTATAACAGGAAAACTGAAAAGTGATATAACACTAACCCTGACCCTAACCCTAACCCTAACCCTAAGCCCCTAACCCTAACCCTAACCCTAACCCCTAACCCTAACCCTAAAACCTAACCCTAACCCTAACCCTAACCCCTAACCCTAACCCTAACCCTAACCCTAACCCTAACCCCTAACCCTAACCCTAACGCTAACCGTAACCCTAACCATATCCCTTACCCAGCCCTAACCTAACCCTAACCCTAACCCTAACCCTAAAACTAACTTGTTCCTAACAGGAACAAGTTTCCAAGGAAAGAACGTAAATGAAAAGCACGACTTTGTAAACTGAATCACATGTGTGTCACTCGCTCAATTAGGAATACAGGAAAACCGAAAAGTGTTATCTCGCACTGTACGGCACAGAAACAAGTTTCCATCGAAAGAACAGAAAGGCAAAGCACAACTTTGTAAACTAAATCACATACGTGTCGCCCGTTCAATTATTACAACAGGAAAACTGAAAAGTGATATATCACACTGTACAGCACAGAAACAAGTTTCAACCGAAGAACAGAAATAAAAAGCACTACTTTGTAAACTAAATCACATGTATGTCGCTCGCTCAATTAGGAATACAGGGAAACCGAAGAGTGTTATCTCGAACTGTATGGCACAGAAACAAATTTCCAAAGAAAGAACAGAAAGCAAAGCACAACTTTGTAAATTAAATGACATACGTGTCGCCTGTTCAATTATTATAACAGGAAAACTTAAAAGTGATATAACGCACTATACATCACAGGAACAAGTTTCCATCGAAAGAACAGAAACGCAAAGCACAACTTTGTAAACTAATTCACATACGTGTCGCCTGTTCAATTATTATAACAGGAAAACTGAAAATTGATATATCACATTGTACAGCACAGGAACAAGTTTCAAATGAAAGAACAAATAATAAAATCACTAATTTGTAAACTAAATCACATGTGCGTCGCTCGCTCCATTAGGAATACAGGAAAACTGAAAAGTGATATATCTCACTGTACAGCACAAGAACAAGTTTCCAACGAAAGAACAGAAAAGCAAAGCACTGCATTTAAACGGAATCACCTGTGTGTCGCTCGCTCAATTAGGAATACAGGAAAACTGAAAAGTGTTATCTCGCACTGTACGGCACAGAAACAAGATTCCATTGAAAGAATAGATACACAAAGCAAAACTTTGTAAACTAATTCACATATGTGTCGCCTGTTCAATTATTATAACAGGAAAACTGAAAAGTGATATAACACTAACCCTGACCCTAACCCTAACCCTAAGCCCCTAACCCTAACCCTAACCCTAACCCCTAACCCTAACCCTAACACCTAACCCTAACCCTAACCCTAACCCTAACCCTAACCCCTAACCCTAACCCTAACCCTAACCCTAACCCCTAACCCTAACCCTAACCCTAACCCTAACCCCTAACCCTAACCCTAACGCTAACCGTAACCCTAACCATATCCCTTACCCAGCCCTAACCTAACCCTAACCCTAACCCTAACGCTAAAACTAACTTGTTCCTAACAGGAACAAGTTTCCAAGGAAAGAACGTAAATGAAAAGCACGACTTTGTAAACTGAATCACATGTGTGTCACTCGCTCAATTAGGAATACAGGAAAACCGAAAAGTGTTATCTCGCACTGTACGGCACAGAAACAAGTTTCCATCGAAAGAACAGAAAGGCAAAGCACAACTTTGTAAACTAAATCACATACGTGTCGCCCGTTCAATTATTACAACAGGAAAACTGAAAAGTGATATATCACACTGTACAGCACAGAAACAAGTTTCAACCGAAGAACAGAAATAAAAAGCACTACTTTGTAAACTAAATCACATGTATGTTGCTCGCTCAATTAGGAATACAGGGAAACCGAAAAGTGTTATCTCGAACTGTATGGCACAGAAACAAATTTCCAAAGAAAGAACAGAAACGCAAAGCACAACTTTGTAAATTAAATGACATACGTGTCGCCTGTTCAATTATTATAACAGGAAAACTTAAAAGTGATATAACGCACTGTACAGCACAGGAACAAGTTTCCATCGAAAGAACAGAAACGCAAAGCACAACTTTGTAAACTAATTCACATACGTGTCGCCTGTTCAATTATTATAACAGGAACACTGAAAAGTGATATAACGCACTGTACAGCACAGGAACAAGTTTCCATCGAAAGAACAGAAACGCAAAGCATAACTTTGTAAACTAATTCAAATACGTGTCGCCTGTTCAATTATTATAACAGGAAAACTGAAAAGTGATATAACGCACTGTACAGCACAGAAACAAGTTTCCATCGAAAGAACAGAAACGCAAAGTACAACTTTGTAAACTAATTCACATACGTGTCGCCTGTTCAATTATTATAACAGGAAAACTGAAAATTGATACATCACATTTTACAGCACAGGAACAAGTTTCAAATGAAAGAACAAATAATAAAATCACTAATTTGTAAACTAAATCACATGTGCGTCGCTCGCTCCATTAGGAATACAGGAAAACTGAAAAGTGATATATCTCACTGTACAGCACAAGAACAAGTTTCCAACGAAAGAACAGAAAAGCAAAGCACTACATTTAAACGGAATCACCTGTGTGTCGCTCGCTCAATTAGGAATACAGGAAAACTGAAAAGTGTTATCTCGCACTGTACGGCACAGAAACAAGATTCCATTGAAAGAATAGATACACAAAGCAAAACTTTGTAAACTAATTCACATATGTGTCGCCTGTTCAATTATTATAACAGGAAAACTGAAAAGTGATATAACACTAACCCTGACCCTAACCCTAACCCTAAGCCCCTAACCCTAACCCTAACCCTAACCCCTAACTCTAACCCTAAAACCTAACCCTAACCCTAACCCTAACCCTAACCACTAACCCTAACCCTAACCCTAACCCTAACCCCTAACCCTAACCCTAACGCTAACCGTAACCCTAACCATATCCCTTACCCAGCCCTAACCTAACCCTAACCCTAACCCTAACCCTAAAACTAACTTGTTCCTAACAGGAACAAGTTTCCAAGGAAAGAACGTAAATGAAAAGCACGACTTTGTAAACTGAATCACATGTGTGTCACTCGCTCAATTAGGAATACAGGAAAACCGAAAAGTGTTATCTCGCACTGTACGGCACAGAAACAAGTTTCCATCGAAAGAACAGAAAGGCAAAGCACAACTTTGTAAACTAAATCACATACGTGTCGCCCGTTCAATTATTACAACAGGAAAACTGAAAAGTGATATATCACACTGTACAGCACAGAAACAAGTTTCAACCGAAGAACAGAAATAAAAAGCACTACTTTGTAAACTAAATCACATGTATGTCGCTCGCTCAATTAGGAATACAGGGAAACCGAAGAGTGTTATCTCGAACTGTATGGCACAGAAACAAATTTCCAAAGAAAGAACAGAAAGCAAAGCACAACTTTGTAAATTAAATGACATACGTGTCGCCTGTTCAATTATTATAACAGGAAAACTTAAAAGTGATATAACGCACTGTACATCACAGGAACAAGTTTCCATCGAAAGAACAGAAACGCAAAGCACAACTTTGTAAACTAATTCACATACGTGTCGCCTGTTCAATTATTATAACAGGAAAACTGAAAATTGATATATCACATTGTACAGCACAGGAACAAGTTTCAAATGAAAGAACAAATAATAAAATCACTAATTTGTAAACTAAATCACATGTGCGTCGCTCGCTCCATTAGGAATACAGGAAAACTGAAAAGTGATATATCTCACTGTACAGCACAAGAACAAGTTTCCAACGAAAGAACAGAAAAGCAAAGCACTACATTTAAACGGAATCACCTGTGTGTCGCTCGCTCAATTAGGAATACAGGAAAACTGAAAAGTGTTATCTCGCACTGTACGGCACAGAAACAAGATTCCATTGAAAGAATAGATACACAAAGCAAAACTTTGTAAACTAATTCACATATGTGTCGCCTGTTCAATTATTATAACAGGAAAACTGAAAAGTGATATAACACTAACCCTGACCCTAACCCTAACCCTAAGCCCCTAACCCTAACCCTAACCCTAACCCCTAACCCTAACCCTAACACCTAACCCTAACCCTAACCCTAACCCTAAACCCTAACCCTAACCCTAACCCTAAGCCTAACCCCTAACCCTAACCCTAACCCTAACCCTAACCCCTAACCCTAACCCTAACGCTAACCGTAACCCAAACCATATCCCTTACCCAGCCCTAACCTAACCCTAACCCTAACCCTAACCCTAAAACTAACTTGTTCCTAACAGGAACAAGTTTCCAAGGAAAGAACGTAAATGAAAAGCACGACTTTGTAAACTGAATCACATGTGTGTCACTCGCTCAATTAGGAATACAGGAAAACCGAAAAGTGTTATCTCGCACTGTACGGCACAGAAACAAGTTTCCATCGAAAGAACAGAAAGGCAAAGCACAACTTTGTAAACTAAATCACATACGTGTCGCCCGTTCAATTATTACAACAGGAAAACTGAAAAGTGATATATCACACTGTACAGCACAGAAACAAGTTTCAACCGAAGAACAGAAATAAAAAGCACTACTTTGTAAACTAAATCACATGTATGTCGCTCGCTCAATTAGGAATACAGGGAAACCGAAGAGTGTTATCTCGAACTGTATGGCACAGAAACAAATTTCCAAAGAAAGAACAGAAAGCAAAGCACAACTTTGTAAATTAAATGACATACGTGTCGCCTGTTCAATTATTATAACAGGAAAACTTAAAAGTGATATAACGCACTATACATCACAGGAACAAGTTTCCATCGAAAGAACAGAAACGCAAAGCACAACTTTGTAAACTAATTCACATACGTGTCGCCTGTTCAATTATTATAACAGGAAAACTTAAAAGTGATATAACGCACTGTACAGCACAGGAACAAGTTTCCATCGAAAGAACAGAAACGCAAAGCACAACTTTGTAAACTAATTCACATACGTGTCGCCTGTTCAATTATTATAACAGGAACACTGAAAAGTGATATAACGCACTGTACAGCACAGGAACAAGTTTCCATCGAAAGAACAGAAACGCAAAGCACAACTTTGTAAACTAATTCACATACGTGTCGCCTGTTCAATTATTATAACAGGAAAACTGAAAAGTGATATAACGCACTGTACAGCACAGAAACAAGTTTCCATCGAAAGAACAGAAACGCAAAGTACAACTTTGTAAACTAATTCACATACGTGTCGCCTGTTCAATTATTATAACAGGAAAACTGAAAATTGATATATCACATTTTACAGCACAGGAACAAGTTTCAAATGAAAGAACAAATAATAAAATCACTAATTTGTAAACTAAATCACATGTGCGTCGCTCGCTCCATTAGGAATACAGGAAAACTGAAAAGTGATATATCTCACTGTACAGCACAAGAACAAGTTTCCAACGAAAGAACAGAAAAGCAAAGCACTACATTTAAACGGAATCACCTGTGTGTCGCTCGCTCAATTAGGAATACAGGAAAACTGAAAAGTGTTATCTCGCACTGTACGGCACAGAAACAAGATTCCATTGAAAGAATAGATACACAAAGCAAAACTTTGTAAACTAATTCACATATGTGTCGCCTGTTCAATTATTATAACAGGAAAACTGAAAAGTGATATAACACTTACCCTGACCCTAACCCTAACCCTAAGCCCCTAACCCTAACCCTAACCCTAACCCCTAACCCTAACCCTAAAACCTAACCCTAACCCTAACCCTAACCCCTAACCCTAACCCTAACCCTAACCCTAACCCTAACCCTAACCCTAACCCCTAACCCTAACCCTAACGCTAACCGTAACCCTAACCATATCCCTTACCCAGCCCTAACCTAACCCTAACCCTAACCCTAACCCTAAAACTAACTTGTTCCTAACAGGAACAAGTTTCCAAGGAAAGAACGTAAATGAAAAGCACGACTTTGTAAACTGAATCACATGTGTGTCACTCGCTCAATTAGGAATACAGGAAAACCGAAAAGTGTTATCTCGCACTGTACGGCACAGAAACAAGTTTCCATCGAAAGAACAGAAAGGCAAAGCACAACTTTGTAAACTAAATCACATACGTGTCGCCCGTTCAATTATTACAACAGGAAAACTGAAAAGTGATATATCACACTGTACAGCACAGAAACAAGTTTCAACCGAAGAACAGAAATAAAAAGCACTACTTTGTAAACTAAATCACATGTATGTCGCTCGCTCAATTAGGAATACAGGGAAACCGAAGAGTGTTATCTCGAACTGTATGGCACAGAAACAAATTTCCAAAGAAAGAACAGAAAGCAAAGCACAACTTTGTAAATTAAATGACATACGTGTCGCCTGTTCAATTATTATAACAGGAAAACTTAAAAGTGATATAACGCACTATACATCACCGGAACAAGTTTCCATCGAAAGAACAGAAACGCAAAGCACAACTTTGTAAACTAATTCACATACGTGTCGCCTGTTCAATTATTATAACAGGAAAACTGAAAATTGATATATCACATTGTACAGCACAGGAACAAGTTTCAAATGAAAGAACAAATAATAAAATCACTAATTTGTAAACTAAATCACATGTGCGTCGCTCGCTCCATTAGGAATACAGGAAAACTGAAAAGTGATATATCTCACTGTACAGCACAAGAACAAGTTTCCAACGAAAGAACAGAAAAGCAAAGCACTGCATTTAAACGGAATCACCTGTGTGTCGCTCGCTCAATTAGGAATACAGGAAAACTGAAAAGTGTTATCTCGCACTGTACGGCACAGAAACAAGATTCCATTGAAAGAATAGATACACAAAGCAAAACTTTGTAAACTAATTCACATATGTGTCGCCTGTTCAATTATTATAACAGGAAAACTGAAAAGTGATATAACACTACCCCTGACCCTAACCCTAACCCTAAGCCCCTAACCCTAACCCTAACCCTAACCCCTAACCCTAACCCTAACACCTAACCCTAACCCTAACCCTAACCCTAACCCTAACCCCTAAACCTAACCCTAACCCTAACCCTAACCCCTAACCCTAACCCTAACCCTAACCCTAACCCCTAACCCTAACCCTAACGCTAACCGTAACCCTAACCATATCCCTTACCCAGCCCTAACCTAACCCTAACCCTAACCCTAACGCTAAAACTAACTTGTTCCTAACAGGAACAAGTTTCCAAGGAAAGAACGTAAATGAAAAGCACGACTTTGTAAACTGAATCACATGTGTGTCACTCGCTCAATTAGGAATACAGGAAAACCGAAAAGTGTTATCTCGCACTGTACAGCACAGAAACAAGTTTCCATCGAAAGAACAGAAAGGCAAAGCACAACTTTGTAAACTAAATCACATACGTGTCGCCCGTTCAATTATTACAACAGGAAAACTGAAAAGTGATATATCACACTGTACAGCACAGAAACAAGTTTCAACCGAAGAACAGAAATAAAAAGCACTACTTTGTAAACTAAATCACATGTATGTCGCTCGCTCAATTAGGAATACAGGGAAACCGAAGAGTGTTATCTCGAACTGTATGGCACAGAAACAAATTTCCAAAGAAAGAACAGAAAGCAAAGCGCAACTTTGTAAATTAAATGACATACGTGTCGCCTGTTCAATTATTATAACAGGAAAACTTAAAAGTGATATAACGCACTATACATCACAGGAACAAGTTTCCATCGAAAGAACAGAAACGCAAAGCACAACTTTGTAAACTAATTCACATACGTGTCGCCTGTTCAATTATTATAACAGGAAAACTTAAAAGTGATATAACGCACTGTACAGCACAGGAACAAGTTTCCATCGAAAGAACAGAAACGCAAAGCACAACTTTGTAAACTAATTCACATACGTGTCGCCTGTTCAATTATTATAACAGGAACACTGAAAAGTGATATAACGCACTGTACAGCACAGGAACAAGTTTCCATCGAAAGAACAGAAACGCAAAGCACAACTTTGTAAACTAATTCACATACGTGTCGCCTGTTCAATTATTATAACAGGAAAACTGAAAAGTGATATAACGCACTGTACAGCACAGAAACAAGTTTCCATCGAAAGAACAGAAACGCAAAGTACAACTTTGTAAACTAATTCACATACGTGTCGCCTGTTCAATTATTATAACAGGAAAACTGAAAATTGATACATCACATTTTACAGTACAGGAACAAGTTTCAAATGAAAGAACAAATAATAAAATCACTAATTTGTAAACTAAATCACATGTGCGTCGCTCGCTCCATTAGGAATACAGGAAAACTGAAAAGTGATATATCTCACTGTACAGCACAAGAACAAGTTTCCAACGAAAGAACAGAAAAGCAAAGCACTACATTTAAACGGAATCACCTGTGTGTCGCTCGCTCAATTAGGAATACAGGAAAACTGAAAAGTGTTATCTCGCACTGTACGGCACAGAAACAAGATTCCATTGAAAGAATAGATACACAAAGCAAAACTTTGTAAACTAATTCACATATGTGTCGCCTGTTCAATTATTATAACAGGAAAACTGAAAAGTGATATAACACTAACCCTGACCCTAACCCTAACCCTAAGCCCCTAACCCTAACCCTAACCCTAACCCCTAACTCTAACCCTAAAACCTAACCCTAACCCTAACCCTAACCCTAACCATTAACCCTAACCCTAACCCTAACCCTAACCCTAACCCCTAACCCTAACCCTAACGCTAACCGTAACCCTAACCATATCCCTTACCCAGCCCTAACCTAACCCTAACCCTAACCCTAACCCTAAAACTAACTTGTTCCTAACAGGAACAAGTTTCCAAGGAAAGAACGTAAATGAAAAGCACGACTTTGTAAACTGAATCACATGTGTGTCACTCGCTCAATTAGGAATACAGGAAAACCGAAAAGTGTTATCTCGCACTGTACGGCACAGAAACAAGTTTCCATCGAAAGAACAGAAAGGCAAAGCACAACTTTGTAAACTAAATCACATACGTGTCGCCCGTTCAATTATTACAACAGGAAAACTGAAAAGTGATATATCACACTGTACAGCACAGAAACAAGTTTCAACCGAAGAACAGAAATAAAAAGCACTACTTTGTAAACTAAATCACATGTATGTCGCTCGCTCAATTAGGAATACAGGGAAACCGAAGAGTGTTATCTCGAACTGTATGGCACAGAAACAAATTTCCAAAGAAAGAACAGAAAGCAAAGCACAACTTTGTAAATTAAATGACATACGTGTCGCCTGTTCAATTATTATAACAGGAAAACTTAAAAGTGATATAACGCACTGTACATCACAGGAACAAGTTTCCATCGAAAGAACAGAAACGCAAAGCACAACTTTGTAAACTAATTCACATACGTGTCGCCTGTTCAATTATTATAACAGGAAAACTGAAAATTGATATATCACATTGTACAGCACAGGAACAAGTTTCAAATGAAAGAACAAATAATAAAATCACTAATTTGTAAACTAAATCACATGTGCGTCGCTCGCTCCATTAGGAATACAGGAAAACTGAAAAGTGATATATCTCACTGTACAGCACAAGAACAAGTTTCCAACGAAAGAACAGAAAAGCAAAGCACTACATTTAAACGGAATCACCTGTGTGTCGCTCGCTCAATTAGGAATACAGGAAAACTGAAAAGTGTTATCTCGCACTGTACGGCACAGAAACAAGATTCCATTGAAAGAATAGATACACAAAGCAAAACTTTGTAAACTAATTCACATATGTGTCGCCTGTTCAATTATTATAACAGGAAAACTGAAAAGTGATATAACACTAACCCTGACCCTAACCCTAACCCTAAGCCCCTAACCCTAACCCTAACCCTAACCCCTAACCCTAACCCTAACACCTAACCCTAACCCTAACCCTAACCCTAACCCCTAACCCTAACCCTAACCCTAAGCCTAACCCCTAACCCTAACCCTAACCCTAACCCTAACCCCTAACCCTAGCCCTAACGCTAACCGTAACCCTAACCATATCCCTTACCCAGCCCTAACCTAACCCTAACCCTAACCCTAACCCTAAAACTAACTTGTTCCTAACAGGAACAAGTTTCCAAGGAAAGAACGTAAATGAAAAGCACGACTTTGTAAACTGAATCACATGTGTGTCACTCGCTCAATTAGGAATACAGGAAAACCGAAAAGTGTTATCTCGCACTGTACGGCACAGAAACAAGTTTCCATCGAAAGAACAGAAAGGCAAAGCACAACTTTGTAAACTAAATCACATACGTGTCGCCCGTTCAATTATTACAACAGGAAAACTGAAAAGTGATATATCACACTGTACATCACAGAAACAAGTTTCAACCGAAGAACAGAAATCCAAAGCACTACTTTGTAAACTAAATCACATGTATGTCGCTCGCTCAATTAGGAATACAGGGAAACCGAAAAGTGTTATCTCGAACTGTATGGCACAGAAACAAATTTCCAAAGAAAGAACAGAAACGCAAAGCACAACTTTGTAAATTAAATGACAAACGTGTCGCCTGATCAATTATTGTAACAGGAAAACTTAAAAGTGATATAACGCACTGTACATCACAGGAACAAGTTTCCATCGAAAGAACAGAAACGCAAAGCACAACTTTTTAAACTAATTCACATAGGTGTCGCCTGTTAAATTATTATAACAGGAAAACTGAAAAGTGATATAACGCACTGTACAGCACAGAAACAAGTTTCCATCGAAAGAACAGAAACGCAAAGCACAACTTTGTAAACTAATTCACATATGTGTCGCCTGTTCAATTATTATAACAGGAAAACTGAAAAGTGATATAACGCACTGTACAGCACAGAAACAAGTTTCCATCGAAAGAACAGAAACGCAAAGTACAACTTTGTAAACTAATTGACATACGTGTCGTCTGTTCAATTATTATAACAGGAAAACTGAAAATTGATATATCACATTGTACAGCACAGGAACAAGTTATAAATGAAAGAACAAATAATAAAATCACTAATTTGTAAACTAAATCACATGTGCGTCGCTCGCTCCATTAGGAATACAGGAAAACTGAAAGGTGATATATCTCACTGTACAGCACAAGAACAAGTTTCCAACGAAAGAACAGAAAAGCAAAGCACTACATTTAAACGGAATCACCTGTGTGTCGCTCGCTCAATTAGGAATACAGGAAAACTGAAAAGTGTTATCTCGCACTGTACGGCACAGAAACAAGATTCCATTGAAAGAATAGATACACAAAGCAAAACTTTGTAAACTAATTCACATATGTGTCGCCTGTTCAATTATTATAACAGGAAAACTGAAAAGTGATATAACACTAACCCTGACCCTAACCCTAACCCTAACCCCTAACCCTAACCCTAACACCTAACCCTAACCCTAACCCTAACCCTAACCCCTAACCCTAACCCTAACCCTAACCCTAGCCCCTAACCCTAACCCTAACCCTAACCCCTAACCCTAACCCTAACGCTAACCGTAACCCTAACCATATCCCTTACCCAGCCCTAACCTAACCCTAACCCTAACGCTAACCCTAAAACTAACTTGTTCCTAACAGGAACAAGTTTCCAAGGAAAGAACGTAAATGAAAAGCACGACTTTGTAAACTGAATCACATGTGTGTCACTCGCTCAATTAGGAATACAGGAAAACCGAAAAGTGTTATCGCGCACTGTACGGCACAGAAACAAGTTTCCATCAAAGAACAGAAAGGCAAAGCACAACTTTGTAAACTAAATCACATACGTGTCGCCCGTTCAATTATTACAACAGGAAAACTGAAAAGTGATATATCACACTGTACAGCACAGAAACAAGTTTCCAACCGAAGAACAGAAATCCAAAGCACTACTTTGTAAACTAAATCACATGTATGTCGCTCGCTCAATTAGGAATACAGGGAAACCGAAAAGTGTTATCTCGAACTGTATGGCACAGAAACAAATTTCCAAAGAAAGAACAGAAACGCAAAGCACAACTTTGTAAATTAAATGACGTACGTGTCGCCTGTTCAATTATTATAACAGGAAAACTTAAAAGTGATATAACGCACTGTACAGCACAGGAACAAGTTTCCATCGAAAGAACAGAAACGCAAAGCACAACTTTGTAAACTAATTCACATACGTGTCGCCTGTTCAATTATTATAACAGGAACACTGAAAAGTGATATAACGCACTGTACAGCACAGGAACAAGTTTCCATCGAAAGAACTGAAACGCAAAGCACAACTTTGTAAACTAATTCACATACGTGTCGCCTGTTCAATTATTATAACAGGAACACTGAAAAGTGATATAACGCACTGTACAGCACAGGAACAAGTTTCCATCGAAAGAACAGAAACGCAAAGTACAACTTTGTAAACTAATTCACATACGTGTCGCCTGTTCAATTATTATAACAGGAAAACTGAAAATTGATACATCACATTTTACAGCACAGGAACAAGTTTCAAATGAAAGAACAAATAATAAAATCACTAATTTGTAAACTAAATCACATGTGCGTCGCTCGCTCCATTAGGAATACAGGAAAACTGAAAAGTGATATATCTCACTGTACAGCACAAGAACAAGTTTCAAACGAAAGAACAGAAAAGCAAAGCACTACATTTAAACGGAATCACCTGTGTGTCGCTCGCTCAATTAGGAATACAGGAAAACTGAAAAGTGTTATCTCGCACTGTACGGCACAGAAACAAGATTCCATTGAAAGAATAGATACACAAAGCAAAACTTTGTAAACTAATTCACATATGTGTCGCCTGTTCAATTATTATAACAGGAAAACTGAAAAGTGATATAACACTAACCCTGACCCTAACCCTAACCCTAAGCCCCTAACCCTAACCCTAACCCTAACCCCTAACTCTAACCCTAAAACCTAACCCTAACCCTAACCCTAACCCTAACCACTAACCCTAACCCTAACCCTAACCCTAACCCTAACCCCTAACCCTAACCCTAACGCTAACCGTAACCCTAACCATATCCCTTACCCAGCCCTAACCTAACCCTAACCCTAACCCTAACCCTAAAACTAACTTGTTCCTAACAGGAACAAGTTTCCAAGGAAAGAACGTAAATGAAAAGCACGACTTTGTAAACTGAATCACATGTGTGTCACTCGCTCAATTAGGAATACAGGAAAACCGAAAAGTGTTATCTCGCACTGTACGGCACAGAAACAAGTTTCCATCGAAAGAACAGAAAGGCAAAGCACAACTTTGTAAACTAAATCACATACGTGTCGCCCGTTCAATTATTACAACAGGAAAACTGAAAAGTGATATATCACACTGTACAGCACAGAAACAAGTTTCAACCGAAGAACAGAAATCCAAAGCACTACTTTGTAAACTAAATCACATGTATGTCGCTCGCTCAATTAGGAATACAGGGAAACCGAAGAGTGTTATCTCGAACTGTATGGCACAGAAACAAATTTCCAAAGAAAGAACAGAAAGCAAAGCACAACTTTGTAAATTAAATGACATACGTGTCGCCTGTTCAATTATTATAACAGGAAAACTTAAAAGTGATATAACGCACTGTACATCACAGGAACAAGTTTCCATCGAAAGAACAGAAACGCAAAGCACAACTTTGTAAACTAATTCACATACGTGTCGCCTGTTCAATTATTATAACAGGAAAACTGAAAATTGATATATCACATTGTACAGCACAGGAACAAGTTTCAAATGAAAGAACAAATAATAAAATCACTAATTTGTAAACTAAATCACATGTGCGTCGCTCGCTCCATTAGGAATACAGGAAAACTGAAAAGTGATATATCTCACTGTACAGCACAAGAACAAGTTTCCAACGAAAGAACAGAAAAGCAAAGCACTACATTTAAACGGAATCACCTGTGTGTCGCTCGCTCAATTAGGAATACAGGAAAACTGAAAAGTGTTATCTCGCACTGTACGGCACAGAAACAAGATTCCATTGAAAGAATAGATACACAAAGCAAAACTTTGTAAACTAATTCACATATGTGTCGCCTGTTCAATTATTATAACAGGAAAACTGAAAAGTGATATAACACTAACCCTGACCCTAACCCTAACCCTAAGCCCCTAACCCTAACCCTAACCCTAACCCCTAACCCTAACCCTAACACCTAACCCTAACCCTAACCCTAACCCTAACCCCTAACCCTAACCCTAACCCTAAGCCTAACCCCTAACCCTAACCCTAACCCTAACCCTAACCCCTAACCCTAGCCCTAACGCTAACCGTAACCCTAACCATATCCCTTACCCAGCCCTAACCTAACCCTAACCCTAACCCTAACCCTAAAACTAACTTGTTCCTAACAGGAACAAGTTTCCAAGGAAAGAACGTAAATGAAAAGCACGACTTTGTAAACTGAATCACATGTGTGTCACTCGCTCAATTAGGAATACAGGAAAACCGAAAAGTGTTATCTCGCACTGTACGGCACAGAAACAAGTTTCCATCGAAAGAACAGAAAGGCAAAGCACAACTTTGTAAACTAAATCACATACGTGTCGCCCGTTCAATTATTACAACAGGAAAACTGAAAAGTGATATATCACACTGTACAGCACAGAAACAAGTTTCAACCGAAGAACAGAAATCCAAAGCACTACTTTGTAAACTAAATCACATGTATGTCGCTCGCTCAATTAGGAATACAGGGAAACCGAAAAGTGTTATCTCGAACTGTATGGCACAGAAACAAATTTCCAAAGAAAGAACAGAAACGCAAAGCACAACTTTGTAAATTAAATGACAAACGTGTCGCCTGATCAATTATTGTAACAGGAAAACTTAAAAGTGATATAACGCACTGTACATCACAGGAACAAGTTTCCATCGAAAGAACAGAAACGCAAAGCACAACTTTTTAAACTAATTCACATAGGTGTCGCCTGTTAAATTATTATAACAGGAAAACTGAAAAGTGATATAACGCACTGTACAGCACAGAAACAAGTTTCCATCGAAAGAACAGAAACGCAAAGCACAACTTTGTAAACTAATTCACATATGTGTCGCCTGTTCAATTATTATAACAGGAAAACTGAAAAGTGATATAACGCACTGTACAGCACAGAAACAAGTTTCCATCGAAAGAACAGAAACGCAAAGTACAACTTTGTAAACTAATTGACATACGTGTCGTCTGTTCAATTATTATAACAGGAAAACTGAAAATTGATATATCACATTGTACAGCACAGGAACAAGTTATAAATGAAAGAACAAATAATAAAATCACTAATTTGTAAACTAAATCACATGTGCGTCGCTCGCTCCATTAGGAATACAGGAAAACTGAAAGGTGATATATCTCACTGTACAGCACAAGAACAAGTTTCCAACGAAAGAACAGAAAAGCAAAGCACTACATTTAAACGGAATCACCTGTGTGTCGCTCGCTCAATTAGGAATACAGGAAAACTGAAAAGTGTTATCTCGCACTGTACGGCACAGAAACAAGATTCCATTGAAAGAATAGATACACAAAGCAAAACTTTGTAAACTAATTCACATATGTGTCGCCTGTTCAATTATTATAACAGGAAAACTGAAAAGTGATATAACACTAACCCTGACCCTAACCCTAACCCTAAGCCCTAACCCTAACCCTAACACCTAACCCTAACCCTAACCCTAACCCTAACCCCTAACCCTAACCCTAACCCTAACCCTAACCCCTAACCCTAACCCTAACCCTAACCCCTAACCCTAACCCTAACGCTAACCGTAACCCTAACCATATCCCTTACCCAGCCCTAACCTAACCCTAACCCTAACGCTAACCCTAAAACTAACTTGTTCCTAACAGGAACAAGTTTCCAAGGAAAGAACGTAAATGAAAAGCACGACTTTGTAAACTGAATCACATGTGTGTCACTCGCTCAATTAGGAATACAGGAAAACCGAAAAGTGTTATCGCGCACTGTACGGCACAGAAACAAGTTTCCATCAAAGAACAGAAAGGCAAAGCACAACTTTGTAAACTAAATCACATACGTGTCGCCCGTTCAATTATTACAACAGGAAAACTGAAAAGTGATATATCACACTGTACAGCACAGAAACAAGTTTCCAACCGAAGAACAGAAATCCAAAGCACTACTTTGTAAACTAAATCACATGTATGTCGCTCGCTCAATTAGGAATACAGGGAAACCGAAAAGTGTTATCTCGAACTGTATGGCACAGAAACAAATTTCCAAAGAAAGAACAGAAACGCAAAGCACAACTTTGTAAATTAAATGACGTACGTGTCGCCTGTTCAATTATTATAACAGGAAAACTTAAAAGTGATATAACGCACTGTACAGCACAGGAACAAGTTTCCATCGAAAGAACAGAAACGCAAAGCACAACTTTGTAAACTAATTCACATACGTGTCGCCTGTTCAATTATTATAACAGGAACACTGAAAAGTGATATAACGCACTGTACAGCACAGGAACAAGTTTCCATCGAAAGAACTGAAACGCAAAGCACAACTTTGTAAACTAATTCACATACGTGTCGCCTGTTCAATTATTATAACAGGAACACTGAAAAGTGATATAACGCACTGTACAGCACAGGAACAAGTTTCCATCGAAAGAACAGAAACGCAAAGTACAACTTTGTAAACTAATTCACATACGTGTCGCCTGTTCAATTATTATAACAGGAAAACTGAAAATTGATACATCACATTTTACAGCACAGGAACAAATTTCAAATGAAAGAACAAATAATAAAATCACTAATTTGTAAACTAAATCACATGTGCGTCGCTCGCTCCATTAGGAATACAGGAAAACTGAAAAGTGATATATCTCACTGTACAGCACAAGAACAAGTTTCCAACGAAAGAACAGAAAAGCAAAGCACTACATTTAAACGGAATCACCTGTGTGTCGCTCGCTCAATTAGGAATACAGGAAAACTGAAAAGTGTTATCTCGCACTGTACGGCACAGAAACAAGATTCCATTGAAAGAATAGATACACAAAGCAAAACTTTGTAAACTAATTCACATATGTGTCGCCTGTTCAATTATTATAACAGGAAAACTGAAAAGTGATATAACACTAACCCTGACCCTAACCCTAACCCTAAGCCCCTAACCCTAACCCTAACCCTAACCCCTAACTCTAACCCTAAAACCTAACCCTAACCCTAACCCTAACCCTAACCACTAACCCTAACCCTAACCCTAACCCTAACCCTAACCCCTAACCCTAACCCTAACGCTAACCGTAACCCTAACCATATCCCTTACCCAGCCCTAACCTAACCCTAACCCTAACCCTAACCCTAAAACTAACTTGTTCCTAACAGGAACAAGTTTCCAAGGAAAGAACGTAAATGAAAAGCACGACTTTGTAAACTGAATCACATGTGTGTCACTCGCTCAATTAGGAATACAGGAAAACCGAAAAGTGTTATCTCGCACTGTACGGCACAGAAACAAGTTTCCATCGAAAGAACAGAAAGGCAAAGCACAACTTTGTAAACTAAATCACATACGTGTCGCCCGTTCAATTATTACAACAGGAAAACTGAAAAGTGATATATCACACTGTACAGCACAGAAACAAGTTTCAACCGAAGAACAGAAATAAAAAGCACTACTTTGTAAACTAAATCACATGTATGTCGCTCGCTCAATTAGGAATACAGGGAAACCGAAGAGTGTTATCTCGAACTGTATGGCACAGAAACAAATTTCCAAAGAAAGAACAGAAAGCAAAGCACAACTTTGTAAATTAAATGACATACGTGTCGCCTGTTCAATTATTATAACAGGAAAACTTAAAAGTGATATAACGCACTGTACATCACAGGAACAAGTTTCCATCGAAAGAACAGAAACGCAAAGCACAACTTTGTAAACTAATTCACATACGTGTCGCCTGTTCAATTATTATAACAGGAAAACTGAAAATTGATATATCACATTGTACAGCACAGGAACAAGTTTCAAATGAAAGAACAAATAATAAAATCACTAATTTGTAAACTAAATCACATGTGCGTCGCTCGCTCCATTAGGAATACAGGAAAACTGAAAAGTGATATATCTCACTGTACAGCACAAGAACAAGTTTCCAAAGAAAGAACAGAAAAGCAAAGCACTACATTTAAACGGAATCACCTGTGTGTCGCTCGCTCAATTAGGAATACAGGAAAACTGAAAAGTGTTATCTCGCACTGTACGGCACAGAAACAAGATTCCATTGAAAGAATAGATACACAAAGCAAAACTTTGTAAACTAATTCACATATGTGTCGCCTGTTCAATTATTATAACAGGAAAACTGAAAAGTGATATAACACTAACCCTGACCCTAACCCTAACCCTAAGCCCCTAACCCTAACCCTAACCCTAACCCCTAACCCTAACCCTAACACCTAACCCTAACCCTAACCCTAACCCTAACCCCTAACCCTAACCCTAACCCTAAGCCTAACCCCTAACCCTAACCCTAACCCTAACCCTAACCCCTAACCCTAGCCCTAACGCTAACCGTAACCCTAACCATATCCCTTACCCAGCCCTAACCTAACCCTAACCCTAACGCTAACCCTAAAACTAACTTGTTCCTAACAGGAACAAGTTTCCAAGGAAAGAACGTAAATGAAAAGCACGACTTTGTAAACTGAATCACATGTGTGTCACTCGCTCAATTAGGAATACAGGAAAACCGAAAAGTGTTATCGCGCACTGTACGGCACAGAAACAAGTTTCCATCAAAGAACAGAAAGGCAAAGCACAACTTTGTAAACTAAATCACATACGTGTCGCCCGTTCAATTATTACAACAGGAAAACTGAAAAGTGATATATCACACTGTACAGCACAGAAACAAGTTTCCAACCGAAGAACAGAAATCCAAAGCACTACTTTGTAAACTAAATCACATGTATGTCGCTCGCTCAATTAGGAATACAGGGAAACCGAAAAGTGTTATCTCGAACTGTATGGCACAGAAACAAATTTCCAAAGAAAGAACAGAAACGCAAAGCACAACTTTGTAAATTAAATGACGTACGTGTCGCCTGTTCAATTATTATAACAGGAAAACTTAAAAGTGATATAACGCACTGTACAGCACAGGAACAAGTTTCCATCGAAAGAACAGAAACGCAAAGCACAACTTTGTAAACTAATTCACATACGTGTCGCCTGTTCAATTATTATAACAGGAACACTGAAAAGTGATATAACGCACTGTACAGCACAGGAACAAGTTTCCATCGAAAGAACTGAAACGCAAAGCACAACTTTGTAAACTAATTCACATACGTGTCGCCTGTTCAATTATTATAACAGGAACACTGAAAAGTGATATAACGCACTGTACAGCACAGGAACAAGTTTCCATCGAAAGAACAGAAACGCAAAGTACAACTTTGTAAACTAATTGACATACGTGTCGCCTGTTCAATTATTATAACAGGAAAACTGAAAATTGATATATCACATTGTACAGTACAGGAACAAGTTTCAAATGAAAGAACAAATAATAAAATCACTAATTTGTAAACTAAATCACATGTGCGTCGCTCGCTCCATTAGGAATACAGGAAAACTGAAAAGTGATATATCTCACTGTACAGCACAAGAACAAGTTTCCAACGAAAGAACAGAAAAGCAAAGCACTACATTTAAACGGAATCACCTGTGTGTCGCTCGCTCAATTAGGAATACAGGAAAACTGAAAAGTGTTATCTCGCACTGTACGGCACAGAAACAAGATTCCATTGAAAGAATAGATACACAAAGCAAAACTTTGTAAACTAATTCACATATGTGTCGCCTGTTCAATTATTATAACAGGAAAACTGAAAAGTGATATAACACTAACCCTGACCCTAACCCTAAGCCTAACCCCTAACCCTAACCCTAACACCTAACCCTAACCCTAACCCTAACCCTAACCCCTAACCCTAACTCTAACCCTAACCCTAACCCCTAACCCTAACCCTAACCCTAACCCCTAACCCTAACACTAACGCTAACCGTAACCCTAACCATATCCCTTACCCAGCCCTAACCTAACCCTAACCCTAACCCTAACCCTAAAACTAACTTGTTCCTAACAGGAACAAGTTTCCAAGGAAAGAACGTAAATGAAAAGCACGACTTTGTAAACTGAATCACATGTGTGTCACTCGCTCAATTAGGAATACAGGAAAACCGAAAAGTGTTATCTCGCACTGTACGGCACAGAAACAAGTTTCCATCGAAAGAACAGAAAGGCAAAGCACAACTTTGTAAACTAAATCACATACGTGTCGCCCGTTCAATTATTACAACAGGAAAACTGAAAAGTGATATATCACACTGTACAGCACAGAAACAAGTTTCAACCGAAGAACAGAAATCCAAAGCACTACTTTGTAAACTAAATCACATGTATGTCGCTCGCTCAATTAGGAATACAGGGAAACCGAAAAGTGTTATCTCGAACTGTATGGCACAGAAACAAATTTCCAAAGAAAGAACAGAAACGCAAAGCACAACTTTGTAAATTAAATGACAAACGTGTCGCCTGATCAATTATTGTAACAGGAAAACTTAAAAGTGATATAACGCACTGTACATCACAGGAACAAGTTTCCATCGAAAGAACAGAAACGCAAAGCACAACTTTTTAAACTAATTCACATAGGTGTCGCCTGTTAAATTATTATAACAGGAAAACTGAAAAGTGATATAACGCACTGTACAGCACAGAAACAAGTTTCCATCGAAAGAACAGAAACGCAAAGCACAACTTTGTAAACTAATTCACATATGTGTCGCCTGTTCAATTATTATAACAGGAAAACTGAAAAGTGATATAACGCACTGTACAGCACAGAAACAAGTTTCCATCGAAAGAACAGAAACGCAAAGTACAACTTTGTAAACTAATTGACATACGTGTCGTCTGTTCAATTATTATAACAGGAAAACTGAAAATTGATATATCACATTGTACAGCACAGGAACAAGTTATAAATGAAAGAACAAATAATAAAATCACTAATTTGTAAACTAAATCACATGTGCGTCGCTCGCTCCATTAGGAATACAGGAAAACTGAAAGGTGATATATCTCACTGTACAGCACAAGAACAAGTTTCCAACGAAAGAACAGAAAAGCAAAGCACTACATTTAAACGGAATCACCTGTGTGTCGCTCGCTCAATTAGGAATACAGGAAAACTGAAAAGTGTTATCTCGCACTGTACGGCACAGAAACAAGATTCCATTGAAAGAATAGATACACAAAGCAAAACTTTGTAAACTAATTCACATATGTGTCGCCTGTTCAATTATTATAACAGGAAAACTGAAAAGTGATATAACACTAACCCTGACCCTAACCCTAACCCTAACCCCTAACCCTAACCCTAACACCTAACCCTAACCCTAACCCTAACCCTAACCCCTAACCCTAACCCTAACCCTAACCCTAACCCCTAACCCTAACCCTAACCCTAACCCCTAACCCTAACCCTAACGCTAACCGTAACCCTAACCATATCCCTTACCCAGCCCTAACCTAACCCTAACCCTAACGCTAACCCTAAAACTAACTTGTTCCTAACAGGAACAAGTTTCCAAGGAAAGAACGTAAATGAAAAGCACGACTTTGTAAACTGAATCACATGTGTGTCACTCGCTCAATTAGGAATACAGGAAAACCGAAAAGTGTTATCGCGCACTGTACGGCACAGAAACAAGTTTCCATCAAAGAACAGAAAGGCAAAGCACAACTTTGTAAACTAAATCACATACGTGTCGCCCATTCAATTATTACAACAGGAAAACTGAAAAGTGATATATCACACTGTACAGCACAGAAACAAGTTTCCAACCGAAGAACAGAAATCCAAAGCACTACTTTGTAAACTAAATCACATGTATGTCGCTCGCTCAATTAGGAATACAGGGAAACCGAAAAGTGTTATCTCGAACTGTATGGCACAGAAACAAATTTCCAAAGAAAGAACAGAAACGCAAAGCACAACTTTGTAAATTAAATGACGTACGTGTCGCCTGTTCAATTATTATAACAGGAAAACTTAAAAGTGATATAACGCACTGTACAGCACAGGAACAAGTTTCCATCGAAAGAACAGAAACGCAAAGCACAACTTTGTAAACTAATTCACATACGTGTCGCCTGTTCAATTATTATAACAGGAACACTGAAAAGTGATATAACGCACTGTACAGCACAGGAACAAGTTTCCATCGAAAGAACAGAAACGCAAAGCACAACTTTGTAAACTAATTCACATACGTGTCGCCTGTTCAATTATTATAACAGGAACACTGAAAAGTGATATAACGCACTGTACAGCACAGGAACAAGTTTCCATCGAAAGAACAGAAACGCAAAGTACAACTTTGTAAACTAATTCACATACGTGTCGCCTGTTCAATTATTATAACAGGAAAACTGAAAATTGATATATCACATTGTACAGTACAGGAACAAGTTTCAAATGAAAGAACAAATAATAAAATCACTAATTTGTAAACTAAATCACATGTGCGTCGCTCGCTCCATTAGGAATACAGGAAAACTGAAAAGTGATATATCTCACTGTACAGCACAAGAACAAGTTTCCAACGAAAGAACAGAAAAGCAAAGCACTACATTTAAACGGAATCACCTGTGTGTCGCTCGCTCAATTAGGAATACAGGAAAACTGAAAAGTGTTATCTCGCACTGTACGGCACAGAAACAAGATTCCATTGAAAGAATAGATACACAAAGCAAAACTTTGTAAACTAATTCACATATGTGTCGCCTGTTCAATTATTATAACAGGAAAACTGAAAAGTGATATAACACTAACCCTGACCCTAACCCTAACCCTAAGCCCCTAACCCTAACCCTAACCCTAACCCCTAACCCTAACCCTAACACCTAACCCTAACCCTAACCCTAACCCTAACCCTAACCCCTAACCCTAACCCTAACCCTAAGCCTAACCCCTAACCCTAACCCTAACCCTAACCCTAACCCCTAACCCTAACCCTAACGCTAACCGTAACCCTAACCATATCCCTTACCCAGCCCTAACCTAACCCTAACCCTAACCCTAACCCTAAAACTAACTTGTTCCTAACAGGAACAAGTTTCCAAGGAAAGAACGTAAATGAAAAGCACGACTTTGTAAACTGAATCACATGTGTGTCACTCGCTCAATTAGGAATACAGGAAAACCGAAAAGTGTTATCTCGCACTGTACGGCACAGAAACAAGTTTCCATCGAAAGAACAGAAAGGCAAAGCACAACTTTGTAAACTAAATCACATACGTGTCGCCCGTTCAATTATTACAACAGGAAAACTGAAAAGTGATATATCACACTGTACAGCACAGAAACAAGTTTCAACCGAAGAACAGAAATCCAAAGCACTACTTTGTAAACTAAATCACATGTATGTCGCTCGCTCAATTAGGAATACAGGGAAACCGAAAAGTGTTATCTCGAACTGTATGGCACAGAAACAAATTTCCAAAGAAAGAACAGAAACGCAAAGCACAACTTTGTAAATTAAATGACAAACGTGTCGCCTGATCAATTATTGTAACAGGAAAACTTAAAAGTGATATAACGCACTGTACATCACAGGAACAAGTTTCCATCGAAAGAACAGAAACGCAAAGCACAACTTTTTAAACTAATTCACATAGGTGTCGCCTGTTAAATTATTATAACAGGAAAACTGAAAAGTGATATAACGCACTGTACAGCACAGAAACAAGTTTCCATCGAAAGAACAGAAACGCAAAGCACAACTTTGTAAACTAATTCACATATGTGTCGCCTGTTCAATTATTATAACAGGAAAACTGAAAAGTGATATAACGCACTGTACAGCACAGAAACAAGTTTCCATCGAAAGAACAGAAACGCAAAGTACAACTTTGTAAACTAATTGACATACGTGTCGTCTGTTCAATTATTATAACAGGAAAACTGAAAATTGATATATCACATTGTACAGCACAGGAACAAGTTATAAATGAAAGAACAAATAATAAAATCACTAATTTGTAAACTAAATCACATGTGCGTCGCTCGCTCCATTAGGAATACAGGAAAACTGAAAGGTGATATATCTCACTGTACAGCACAAGAACAAGTTTCCAACGAAAGAACAGAAAAGCAAAGCACTACATTTAAACGGAATCACCTGTGTGTCGCTCGCTCAATTAGGAATATAGGAAAACTGAAAAGTGTTATCTCGCACTGTACGGCACAGAAACAAGATTCCATTGAAAGAATAGATACACAAAGCAACACTTTGTAAACTAATTCACATATGTGTCGCCTGTTCAATTATTATAACAGGAAAACTGAAAAGTGATATAACACTAACCCTGACCCTAACCCTAACCCTAACCCCTAACCCTAACCCTAACACCTAACCCTAACCCTAACCCTAACCCTAACCCCTAACCCTAACCCTAACCCTAACCCTAACCCCTAACCCTAACCCTAACCCTAACCCCTAACCCTAACCCTAACGCTAACCGTAACCCTAACCATATCCCTTACCCAGCCCTAACCTAACCCTAACCCTAACGCTAACCCTAAAACTAACTTGTTCCTAACAGGAACAAGTTTCCAAGGAAAGAACGTAAATGAAAAGCACGACTTTGTAAACTGAATCACATGTGTGTCACTCGCTCAATTAGGAATACAGGAAAACCGAAAAGTGTTATCGCGCACTGTACGGCACAGAAACAAGTTTCCATCAAAGAACAGAAAGGCAAAGCACAACTTTGTAAACTAAATCACATACGTGTCGCCCATTCAATTATTACAACAGGAAAACTGAAAAGTGATATATCACACTGTACAGCACAGAAACAAGTTTCCAACCGAAGAACAGAAATCCAAAGCACTACTTTGTAAACTAAATCACATGTATGTCGCTCGCTCAATTAGGAATACAGGGAAACCGAAAAGTGTTATCTCGAACTGTATGGCACAGAAACAAATTTCCAAAGAAAGAACAGAAACGCAAAGCACAACTTTGTAAATTAAATGACGTACGTGTCGCCTGTTCAATTATTATAACAGGAAAACTTAAAAGTGATATAACGCACTGTACAGCACAGGAACAAGTTTCCATCGAAAGAACAGAAACGCAAAGCACAACTTTGTAAACTAATTCACATACGTGTCGCCTGTTCAATTATTATAACAGGAACACTGAAAAGTGATATAACGCACTGTACAGCACAGGAACAAGTTTCCATCGAAAGAACAGAAACGCAAAGCACAACTTTGTAAACTAATTCACATACGTGTCGCCTGTTCAATTATTATAACAGGAACACTGAAAAGTGATATAACGCACTGTACAGCACAGGAACAAGTTTCCATCGAAAGAACAGAAACGCAAAGTACAACTTTGTAAACTAATTCACATACGTGTCGCCTGTTCAATTATTATAACAGGAAAACTGAAAATTGATATATCACATTGTACAGTACAGGAACAAGTTTCAAATGAAAGAACAAATAATAAAATCACTAATTTGTAAACTAAATCACATGTGCGTCGCTCGCTCCATTAGGAATACAGGAAAACTGAAAAGTGATATATCTCACTGTACAGCACAAGAACAAGTTTCCAACGAAAGAACAGAAAAGCAAAGCACTACATTTAAACGGAATCACCTGTGTGTCGCTCGCTCAATTAGGAATACAGGAAAACTGAAAAGTGTTATCTCGCACTGTACGGCACAGAAACAAGATTCCATTGAAAGAATAGATACACAAAGCAAAACTTTGTAAACTAATTCACATATGTGTCGCCTGTTCAATTATTATAACAGGAAAACTGAAAAGTGATATAACACTAACCCTGACCCTAACCCTAAGCCTAACCCCTAACCCTAACCCTAACACCTAACCCTATCCCTAACCCTAACCCTAACCCCTAACCCTAACTCTAACCCTAACCCTAACCCCTAACCCTAACCCTAACCCTAACCCGTAACCCTAACACTAACGCTAACCGTAACCCTAACCATATCCCTTACCCAGCCCTAACCTAACCCTAACCCTAACCCTAACCCTAAAACTAACTTGTTCCTAACAGGAACAAGTTTCCAAGGAAAGAACGTAAATGAAAAGCACGACTTTGTAAACTGAATCACATGTGTGTCACTCGCTCAATTAGGAATACAGGAAAACCGAAAAGTGTTATCTCGCACTGTACGGCACAGAAACAAGTTTCCATCGAAAGAACAGAAAGGCAAAGCACAACTTTGTAAACTAAATCACATACGTGTCGCCCGTTCAATTATTACAACAGGAAAACTGAAAAGTGATATATCACACTGTACAGCACAGAAACAAGTTTCAACCGAAGAACAGAAATCCAAAGCACTACTTTGTAAACTAAATCACATGTATGTCGCTCGCTCAATTAGGAATACAGGGAAACCGAAAAGTGTTATCTCGAACTGTATGGCACAGAAACAAATTTCCAAAGAAAGAACAGAAACGCAAAGCACAACTTTGTAAATTAAATGACATACGTGTCGCCTGTTCAATTATTATAACAGGAAAACTTAAAAGTGATATAACGCACTGTACATCACAGGAACAAGTTTCCATCGAAAGAACAGAAACGCAAAGCACAACTTTGTAAACTAATTCACATACGTGTCGCCTGTTCAATTATTATAACAGGAAAACTGAAAATTGATATATCACATTGTACAGCACAGGAACAAGTTTCAAATGAAAGAACAAATAATAAAATCACTAATTTGTAAACTAAATCACATGTGCGTCGCTCGCTCCATTAGGAATACAGGAAAACTGAAAAGTGATATATCTCACTGTACAGCACAAGAACAAGTTTCCAACGAAAGAACAGAAAAGCAAAGCACTACATTTAAACGGAATCACCTGTGTGTCGCTCGCTCAATTAGGAATACAGGAAAACTGAAAAGTGTTATCTCGCACTGTACGGCACAGAAACAAGATTCCATTGAAAGAATAGATACACAAAGCAAAACTTTGTAAACTAATTCACATATGTGTCGCCTGTTCAATTATTATAACAGGAAAACTGAAAAGTGATATAACACTAACCCTGACCCTAACCCTAACCCTAAGCCCCTAACCCTAACCCTAACCCTAACCCCTAACCCTAACCCTAACACCTAACCCTAACCCTAACCCTAACCCTAACCCTAACCCCTAACCCTAACCCTAACCCTAAGCCTAACCCCTAACCCTAACCCTAACCCTAACCCTAACCCCTAACCCTAACCCTAACGCTAACCGTAACCCTAACCATATCCCTTACCCAGCCCTAACCTAACCCTAACCCTAACCCTAACCCTAAAACTAACTTGTTCCTAACAGGAACAAGTTTCCAAGGAAAGAACGTAAATGAAAAGCACGACTTTGTAAACTGAATCACATGTGTGTCACTCGCTCAATTAGGAATACAGGAAAACCGAAAAGTGTTATCTCGCACTGTACGGCACAGAAACAAGTTTCCATCGAAAGAACAGAAAGGCAAAGCACAACTTTGTAAACTAAATCACATACGTGTCGCCCGTTCAATTATTACAACAGGAAAACTGAAAAGTGATATATCACACTGTACAGCACAGAAACAAGTTTCAACCGAAGAACAGAAATCCAAAGCACTACTTTGTAAACTAAATCACATGTATGTCGCTCGCTCAATTAGGAATACAGGGAAACCGAAAAGTGTTATCTCGAACTGTATGGCACAGAAACAAATTTCCAAAGAAAGAACAGAAACGCAAAGCACAACTTTGTAAATTAAATGACAAACGTGTCGCCTGATCAATTATTGTAACAGGAAAACTTAAAAGTGATATAACGCACTGTACATCACAGGAACAAGTTTCCATCGAAAGAACAGAAACGCAAAGCACAACTTTTTAAACTAATTCACATAGGTGTCGCCTGTTAAATTATTATAACAGGAAAACTGAAAAGTGATATAACGCACTGTACAGCACAGAAACAAGTTTCCATCGAAAGAACAGAAACGCAAAGCACAACTTTGTAAACTAATTCACATATGTGTCGCCTGTTCAATTATTATAACAGGAAAACTGAAAAGTGATATAACGCACTGTACAGCACAGAAACAAGTTTCCATCGAAAGAACAGAAACGCAAAGTACAACTTTGTAAACTAATTGACATACGTGTCGTCTGTTCAATTATTATAACAGGAAAACTGAAAATTGATATATCACATTGTACAGCACAGGAACAAGTTATAAATGAAAGAACAAATAATAAAATCACTAATTTGTAAACTAAATCACATGTGCGTCGCTCGCTCCATTAGGAATACAGGAAAACTGAAAGGTGATATATCTCACTGTACAGCACAAGAACAAGTTTCCAACGAAAGAACAGAAAAGCAAAGCACTACATTTAAACGGAATCACCTGTGTGTCGCTCGCTCAATTAGGAATACAGGAAAACTGAAAAGTGTTATCTCGCACTGTACGGCACAGAAACAAGATTCCATTGAAAGAATAGATACACAAAGCAAAACTTTGTAAACTAATTCACATATGTGTCGCCTGTTCAGTTATTATAACAGGAAAACTGAAAAGTGATATAACACTAACCCTGACCCTAACCCTAACCCTAACCCCTAACCCTAACCCTAACACCTAACCCTAACCCTAACCCTAACCCTAACCCCTAACCCTAACCCTAACCCTAACCCTAACCCCTAACCCTAACCCTAACCCTAACCCCTAACCCTAACCCTAACGCTAACCGTAACCCTAACCATATCCCTTACCCAGCCCTAACCTAACCCTAACCCTAACCCTAACCCTAAAACTAACTTGTTCCTAACAGGAACAAGTTTCCAAGGAAAGAACGTAAATGAAAAGCACGACTTTGTAAACTGAATCACATGTGTGTCACTCGCTCAATTAGGAATACAGGAAAACCGAAAAGTGTTATCTCGCACTGTACGGCACAGAAACAAGTTTCCATCGAAAGAACAGAAAGGCAAAGCACAACTTTGTAAACTAAATCACATACGTTCAATTATTACAACAGGAAAACTGAAAAGTGATATATCACACTGTACAGCACAGAAACAAGTTTCAACCGAAGAACAAAAATCCAAAGCACTACTTTGTAAACTAAATCACATGCATGTCGCTCGCTCAATTAGGAATACAGGGAAACCGAAAAGTGTTATCTCGAACTGTATGGCACAGAAACAAATTTCCAAAGAAAGAACAGAAAGGCAAAGCACAACTTTGTAAATTAAATGACATACGTGTCGCCTGTTCAATTATTATAACAGGAAAACTTAAAAGTGATATAACGCACTGTACAGCACAGGAACAAGTTTCCATCGAAAGAACAGAAACGCAAAGCACAACTTTGTAAACTAATTCACATACGTGTCGCCTGTTCAATTATTACAACAGGAACACTGAAAAGTGATATAACGCACTGTACAGCACAGGAACAAGTTTCCATCGAAAGAACAGAAACGCAAAGCACAACTTTGTAAACTAATTCACATACGTGTCGCCTCTTCAATTATTATAACAGGAAAACTGAAAAGTGATATAACGCACTGTACAGCACAGGAACAAGTTTCTTTCGAAAGAACAGAAACGCAAAGCACAACTTTTTAAACTAATTCACATACGTGTCGCCTGTTAAATTATTATAACAGGAACACTGAAAAGTGATATAACGCACTGTACAGCACAGAAACAAGTTTCCATCGAAAGAACAGAAACGCAAAGCACAACTTTGTAAACTAATTCACATACGTGTCGCCTGTTCAATTATTATAACAGGAACACTGAAAAGTGATATAACGCACTGTACAGCACAGGAACAAGTTTCCATCGAAAGAACAGAAACGCAAAGTACAACTTTGTAAACTAATTCACATACGTGTCGCCTGTTCAATTATTATAACAGGAAAACTGAAAATTGATATATCACATTTTACAGCACATGAACAAGTTTCAAATGAAAGAACAAATAATAAAATCACTAATTTGTAAACTAAATCACATGTGCGTCGCTCGCTCCATTAGGAATACAGGAAAACTGAAAAGTGATATATCTCACTGTACAGCACAAGAACAAGTTTCCAACGAAAGAACAGAAAAGCAAAGCACTACATTTAAACGGAATCACCTGTGTGTCGCTCGCTCAATTAGGAATACAGGAAAACTGAAAAGTGTTATCTCGCACAGTACGGCACAGAAACAAGATTCCATTGAAAGAATAGATACACAAAGCAAAACTTTGTAAACTAATTCACATATGTGTCGCCTGTTCAATTATTATAACAGGAAAACTGAAAAGTGATATAACACTAACCCTGACCCTAACCCTAACCCTAACCCCTAACCCTAACCCTAACACCTAACCCTAACCCTAACCCTAACCCTAACCCCTAACCCTAACCCTAACCCTAACCCTAACCCCTAACCCTAACCCTAACCCCTAACCCTAACCCTAACGCTAACCGTAACCCTAACCATATCCCTTACCCAGCCCTAACCTAACCCTAACCCTAACCCTAACCCTAAAACTAACTTGTTCCTAACAGGAACAAGTTTCCAAGGAAAGAACGTAAATGAAAAGCACGACTTTGTAAACTGAATCACATGTGTGTCACTCGCTCAATTAGGAATACAGGAAAACCGAAAAGTGTTGTCTCGCACTGTACGGCACAGAAACAAGTTTCCATCGAAAGAACAGAAAGGCAAAGCACAACTTTGTAAACTAAATCACATACGTGTCGCCCGTTCAATTATTACAACAGGAAAACTGAAAAGTGATATATCACACTGTACAGCACAGAAACAAGTTTCAACCGAAGAACAGAAATAAAAAGCACTACTTTGTAAACTAAATCACATGTATGTCGCTCGCTCAATTAGGAATACAGGGAAACCGAAGAGTGTTATCTCGAACTGTATGGCACAGAAACAAATTTCCAAAGAAAGAACAGAAAGCAAAGCACAACTTTGTAAATTAAATGACATACGTGTCGCCTGTTCAATTATTATAACAGGAAAACTTAAAAGTGATATAACGCACTGTACATCACAGGAACAAGTTTCCATCGAAAGAACAGAAACGCAAAGCACAACTTTGTAAACTAATTCACATACGTGTCGCCTGTTCAATTATTATAACAGGAACACTGAAAAGTGATATAACGCACTGTACAGCACAGGAACAAGTTTCCATCGAAAGAACAGAAACGCAAAGCACAACTTTGTAAACTAATTCACATACGTGTCGCCTGTTCAATTATTATAACAGGAAAACTGAAAATTGATATATCACATTGTACAGCACAGGAACAAGTTTCAAATGAAAGAACAAATAATAAAATCACTAATTTATAAACTAAATCACATGTGCGTCGCTCGCTCCATTAGGAATACAGGAAAACTGAAAAGTGATATATCTCACTGTACAGCACAAGAACAAGTTTCCAACGAAAGAACAGAAAAGCAAAGCACTACATTTAAACGAAATCACCTGTGTGTCGCTCGCTCAATTAGGAATACAGGAAAACTGAAAAGTGTTATCTCGCACTATACGGCACAGAAACAAGATTCCATTGAAAGAATAGATACACAAAGCACAACTTTGTAAACTAATTCACATATGTGTCGCCTGTTCAATTATTATAACAGGAAAACTGAAAAGTGATATAACACTACCCTGACCCTAACCCTAACCCTAAGCCCCTAACCCTAACCCTAACCCTAACCCCTAACCCTAACCCTAACACCTAACCCTAACCCTAACCCTAACCCTAACCCCTAACCCTAACCCTAACCCTAACCCTAACCCCTAACCCTAACCCTAACCCTAACCCTAACCCCTAACCCTAACCCTAACGCTAACCGTAACCCTAACCATATCCCTTACCCAGCCCTAACCTAACCCTAACCCTAACCCTAACCCTAAAACTAACTTGTTCCTAACAGGAACAAGTTTCCAAGGAAAGAACGTAAATGAAAAGCACGACTTTGTAAACTGAATCACATGTGTGTCACTCGCTCAATTAGGAATACAGGAAAACCGAAAAGTGTTATCTCGCACTGTATGGCACAGAAACAAGTTTCCATCGAAAGAACAGAAAGGCAAAGCACAACTTTGTAAACTAAATCACATACGTGTCGCCCGTTCAATTATTACAACAGGAAAACTGAAAAGTGATATATCACACTGTACAGCACAGAAACAAGTTTCAACAGAAGAACAGAAATCCAAAGCACTACTTTGTAAACTAAATCACATGTATGTCGCTCGCTCAATTAGGAATACAGGGAAACCGAAAAGTGTTATCTCGAACTGTATGGCACAGAAACAAATTTCCAAAGAAAGAACAGAAAGGCAAAGCACAACTTTGTAAATTAAATGACATACGTGTCGCCTGTTCAATTATTATAACAGGAAAACTTAAAAGTGATATAACGCACTGTACAGCACAGGAACAAGTTTCCATCGAAAGAACAGAAACGCAAAGCACAACTTTGTAAACTAATTCACATACGTGTCGCCTGTTCAATTATTACAACAGGAACACTGAAAAGTGATATAACGCACTGTACAGCACAGGAACAAGTTTCCATCGAAAGAACAGAAACGCAAAGCACAACTTTGTAAACTAATTCACATACGTGTCGCCTGTTCAATTATTATAACAGGAAAACTGAAAAGTGATATAACGCACTGTACAGCACAGGAACAAGTTTCTTTCGAAAGAACAGAAACGCAAAGCACAACTTTTTAAACTAATTCACATACGTGTCGCCTGTTAAATTATTATAACAGGAACACTGAAAAGTGATATAACGCACTGTACAGCACAGAAACAAGTTTCCATCGAAAGAACAGAAACGCAAAGCACAACTTTGTAAACTAATTCACATACGTGTCGCCTGTTCAATTATTATAACAGGAAAACTGAAAAGTGATATAACGCACTGTACAGCACAGAAACAAGTTTCCATCGAAAGAACAGAAACGCAAAGTACAACTTTGTAAACTAATTCACATACGTGTCGTCTGTTCAATTATTATAACAGGAAAACTGAAAATTGATATATCACATTGTACAGCACAGGAACAAGTTTCAAATGAAAGAACAAAAAAGAAAATCATTAATTTGAAAACTAAATCACATGTGCGTCGCTCGCTCCATTAGGAATACAGGAAAACTGAAAAGTGATATATCTCACTGTACAGCACAAGAACAAGTTTCCAACGAAAGAACAGAAAAGCAAAGCACTACATTTAAACGGAATCACCTGTGTGTCGCTCGCTCAATTAGGAATACAGGAAAACTGAAAAGTGTTATCTCGCACTGTACGGCACAGAAACAAGATTCCATTGAAAGAATAGATACACAAAGCAAAACTTTGTAAACTAATTCACATATGTGTCGCCTGTTCAATTATTATAACAGGAAAACTGAAAAGTGATATAACACTAACCCTGACCCTAACCCTAACCCTAACCCCTAACCCTAACCCTA